>NW_024582080.1:3250072-3374113 GCF_017639235.1 Corvus kubaryi
CCCCTGCGCCCCGCGCCGCCCTCTCCCGCCGGAGCGCCCGCGGGACGCGCGGGGAGCGGGCGCGCCGGGCGGCTCCCGGCGGGCGCCTTTGTTTCTGTGTCCGGCACTGCAGAAGCGGCAGCGCTCCATCCCCGGGGCCGGCGACAGCCCGGGCCGCCTTCCGTGCCCGGCATTTTTATTTTTTTTTTAAATCCTTTTTTCCTGTATGCTTAAAGACACTTAGGATTTTTTTTATTACTAGTATTATTTCCGCCACGTTTAAGTGTCGACATTGAATGAAATAATCGAGATGGATAAGAAATCATTTGAAACCGTGCTGGATGAAATTAGGAAGGTAAATTCTCGTTTTGTGTGTTAGTTTAATCATTTGGTGATGGACTATCGGACAAGGACTAATAGCTACAAATTGAAAGGGGGAAACATTTCGATCAGATATTAAGAAGAAATTCTGTACTATGAGGGTGGTGAGACACTGAAACAGGTTGCCCAGGAAGGTGGTGGATGCTCCAATCCTGGCAATGTTCAAGGCCAGGTTGGACAAGGCCTTGGGCAACCCGGTCTAGTGGGAGGTGTCGCTGCCCATGGCAGAGGGTGTCGGGACTGGATGATCTTGAGTCGTCATTTGAAATTAGCACTTGGATAAGATTACTGCAGCATTTTCTCTTCCAAGGAAGATGAGAAATGAAAACAAAGTAGCCAAGCACCTCTTATTTGCGAGGGAGGGCCTGGAGCGGTGTCAGTGTGAAGTATCCACCTCTTATACACTGATTTAGGAGGTACAGCGCACAAATAGGACGTGAGAATGCTGATTTCTAAGCTGCACTCTTTTGTCCTTGTGGAAGTCACTTCTCCCACAGCTCAGGAGTGTGTGCCCACCTTCTTCCTCTGGGATGTTAAGTCTGCATTTTGATATGAGCTCTAAGCTGTGCTTCTGCATCTCCTGTTTAAAACCTCACCGAGCCAAGTACTGCTAGTTGTGGGGAGCAGAGATACAAACCTGGGCTTCCTCGTGTCTGGCGGGGCTCTGGTTTCTCTCTGCACAAGAGGCCTGCTTTTAACAGGAAAGCTCGAAGTTAGTGGTTGGCACACTTCCCCAAATTGGTAGAAGAAGAAAAGGAGAGATTAAAAATCAGAACCTTTGAGATTAATGTTTCTTGTTTTGCCTAGGAAGCAGAAACCTGTGAGGATGTATTTTGTTGCAGTTAAGCAGAGGTTTTTTAAGAGTCACAGTAGAGCAGTTAACCTGCTGAAACTGTCTTGGTGTGACGATGAGGGGCTTGTTTTAGATGAGATTACTCGTGGCAGAACAGCGATCCATAGCTTTTTCGTAATAAGTGGGGTTTTTTGTTATGTTGGTTTCTCTAGGAGAGGTAAATTTCCTTTATTTGGACTCGGGTACTGGAGCTGAGATTCAGTTCAGTTTCTCTTCGGCATGAGGCAGTGACAGCTGCAATTGCAGTATTATTGTTTTGCAACATATTGAGGTATAAAACCATATTGTGGTATAGAACTGTTCAACAGAAGCCCCAGGGGTGAGTCTTTGTTGTCACAACTACATTTTTGCATAAGGTCATGGTTATAAAGTCTCCTTTATAAAACAGCTGAAAACATGACAGTCTAAGATATTTCAGGATGAGGACTTCCCTCCCAACTTATGAATTTGAGTGCAAAATCTGGGAACAAAAAAAAAATCAAGGAACGACTTGCACATGAATGCTTTCTCTGATAATTGATGGTGGGAGGGAGTAGTGCTTCAATTATATGACTGCAGTGCAGTCCTTCAGAATACGCTCTGTGATTACTAAAGACTTCAGACAAAAGGGTTTAGACATGTGATTTTAGGCAATTATGTTTCCTCTGTGTTATCTGCCTCTATTCCTGTATTCCACCTTGCTGTTGATCTAAGGGTCAGTGCTGTGCTGTGTTAATAATAGTTGTGCTGTTGCAGTGTAACATTCATGGTCCAAATGCTGATTTTGTGTCTTTGTTGCTATGTTTTTGTTTAAGCTTCATTTCTACCTCTGTGGTAGAACCTTCTTTATCATGTGATTTGCAAGTTTGTTGTGTTGGCATGTTCCATTTTCAGTCCCACATTTAGCAGGAACAATTATTTAAATGTCTTCATGCTTAGCTTACTTCTGTTTTTCACTATATGTATTTACAATTACTAGCAAAATAAACTTTGGGGGTTTTGTTTGTTTGTTCCTTCCATAAATATGCATAGCAGTGCTTTCTGTTTGTGCTCTTGTTACAAAGTCATTCAGTTGTTGATTTAAGAAGGAAAAGTAACATTTGTTTTGGTAAAAAATATGACATACCCTGCTTTTTTTTTCAAAATACATGAAGAGGAGGAAAGGACAGAAGAAAAAATGAGCATGAAGGGAGAAATTCTTTCTCCCCTGTGACTGCAGTGTGTCTGTGTTTGTCTGTTAATGAGGTATGGAAGGGAAGAAGGTTGCCTCAAACAGTATCTAAGTGGATTTCTGTGCACCTTTGCTACTCACTCACAGTCAAGCTGCAGTGCTGGAGACCATGTCTGTCAATGTGGAGGGACAGGAACAAAAAAGCAAGGGTGAGGGTAGATTTTAGGGCTGTTGGGAGAAGGATAGAAGTGGGTGTGGGGATAAAGCTAAAGGTGGTTTGAGAATACACAAGATCTAGCATCAGAGGGGGAACTTGGAAACTGTGGAAGAAAGGTGTTTTCAGCAGCCTGGGGCAGGAATTCAGCTGTTAGCAGTCTTCTTTACATCTTGTACCTGTCACAGAGAGCTGGGTACCTGAGAGGGAGGAAGTCCTGGCTATTAGACAGCTCACGTGGTTATCAACAAAACTGTCTTGCCACAAAGTCAAAAGGCCAGTGCTGCATTAAAGTACTGTGCCTTGTTTGTTTTGTATGACTGCATGTTAAAATTTGAAATGTGTAAGGATGATGGTAAGACAGCATCCATCTCCGGTGCAAGCTTTGTTGTATATTTAATTCTGTCTGTATACACTCATTATCCCAATTTCTTCATAAATTCGCTGAGGTAAAATACTTTGCTACTTAGTTTACAGGGGCCGTGCAAAAAGATTGCCTGAATAATCAACTGTGTTATCTTGTTTAACTGAAAGTTGACGTAAATCATTGGAGCAAAAAGAGAGTGATGATGTTCTCTCAGTTATAAGCAACAACAAAAAAGCAAAATCAAGTAAATTAAAAAATGAGTATTTTTTTAACAGAAGAATTTAATCAAGTGTTTCTGCTCTTCCCTGTTCTCAATTACCTAAGGAATGTACTTTTACTTCAAAGTGCTGCAGTGCAGTTGATGCACGTGTCACTTTGTAGGGGCAGATTTTAGATTAATAGATTAGCAGATGGTTGTGCTAAAATTATAATTTTGAGTCACTAATCATGCATCTTTTTTATTCTATATCTTTTAGGCTGTATTGACTGAGTACAAATTAAAAGCTATTGAATATGTTCATGGATACTTTTCCAGTGAACAGGTAAAGTCAACACTGTCATGGGTTTAATGGGAGCTTTTGTTTTTGGGTATTCAGTAATACAAACAGATTGTTGCCAGTCATACTGAGGCTGATCATATTAGCTTTTCATATTGATTAACTGAGGAGATTTAATTCCTTACTATTATATCAGCATGACACTATTAAAAAGAGCTCCAAGTTGCTTTGTCATCAAAATCACTACATTTTTATTTTTATTGTGTCAGGAAAATGGTGGAAATTTATCTTAATGGAATTTAGGATTATTTTTCATGTATTGTCTAAATAGAGATGTAGTAATAATGTATAATATGATAATACATAGATTTTCTTTTTCCTGTTTCTTTTCCTGCTGGCTTTTTTTGGTGTATGTTTGGGAATATGCTGTTTGGGATACTGATTGTTGATAAGCTTTTTCAGAGATACTTGATTTTTTTTTTTACTTATTCTAAAACAGTGGCATTGTTATGCCTATATGCAAATATATGTAGAAAAGTAAGTATTTGAAATATTTCCATAGAAAATCTTCATCTCATAAAATAGAATTTTAGGTGCCTACTTAGAAATAAAAAGGTTAGATGCTGGTAGGCACCAACAATCAAACACACAGACATACAGATATTTTTTAGCAATATACCACTGTGCTAGAAAAGTGGAAAGGTCATGTTGATGCTATTAGCATACATTTTTAATATATCTAAAAGATTAATTGAAGGCCTTACTGTTGCAGGTTGTTGAATTACTGAGATACTTCTCCTGGGCAGAACCACAGCTCAAGGCAATAAAGGCTTTACAACATGTAAGTTCTTGTGACATAATCTTTTGGAATAAATTTGCTCTCCTAATGTCATTTTAATTTTATGACACCTCCTTTTCAACTGATGAGTCAATCTACTCTTTAAAATCTTCAAAGTTTCTTCTTCATCTCCTTCTTCAGTGGTTTCAAGCTATGAAACTTCATACTTAAAATTAGGGTATCTTTTCTGACTAAAGTGACTTTTACTTTCCTGTGTATCTCAGTAATAGATGTAACCCTTTGTAACTATTGTTAACTCTCCTGATTTCTTTGCTTTGGGTGAGTGCTTTTTGGAGCTGCTTGTTTGTAATTTAGCCTGTAGAGTCTCCTTCCCAATGGGAGGGAGAGGCTATTAAAATTTCACTGAAATACACCATATGAATATGTTACTGAGTTGTATTCTGAGTTTAAAATAGTTGTACTGCCTTATTTTATACACACATTTTTTCTTTCTTATCAGAAAATAGTGGCAGTTCCAGCATCAAAAATAGTTAATATTCTCAACTGCTTCACATTCAGTAAAGATAAACTTATTGCCCTTGAAATCTTAGCTTCGTAAGTATCTCTTGTGCTTTATTTCCTTAACTTATATTGGTTTATCTCGTGTTTGGGGATATAAAACTTCAGATACTCCTAGAAGGAAGCACTGTGTCTGGTTAAGGTAAAGCACATGTCCATTACTGATGGGGCTGTTCAATAGAGTAATTAGAAGTAGACATTGTAGAAGTAGACATAAGGCTGAGAGAATTTGGTTTGTTCGGCCTGGAACAAGTTGGGGTGACCTAATTGCAGCCTTCCAGTACCTGAAGGAGGCCTGCAAGAGAGCTGGAGTGTTGTGACAGGACAAGGGGAATAGCTTCACACTGAGAGTAGGTTTAGACTGGATATGAGAAAAAAAAATTACCATATTTAAGCCAGGGGTTTTTACTTCAATAGTAATATTATAATTTGAACTAATTATGTTTTTTTAATGTACTGTTGGGTAGTGGCTCAGTAAGTGTGGGCCACTTTGCAGTGGTGCATTGTTTCAGCTTATGCAAAGGCAATGGCAGTAATTGTCTGTCAATACCTTTACAGCAACATTGTTGATGCTCAGAATTATCGCCTTATTGAAGATCTGTTCAGAATTAATATGTCAGAGAAGAAAAGATGCAGAAGAATTCTCGAACAGGTAATCAAGATAAACTACTATCCTTGGTTCTATTAGGATTCTGTTTACATCCTTATGGTCACTGAAGGGCCAGGGCTTAGCATGAGGACTTCTGGGAGCTATTGGTGGGAGACAAACTGAAACAAGCAACTGCAAAAAGATAAGAGCTGTGTGACGCACGTGCAACAAAAGGGGAAGTTTCTGTCAGGCATTAGGAACATATGGAAAAAGGGGCACAGAATTGCAACCAGTGCCGGAGGAAACTGTTTGTTTGAGAGAACACCAAGTGCTTAAGCCCAAGTTCAGTATAAGCAGAGGTGGACTTTGGTAGAAGTTTATACTATTTGGATTATTTGGAATAAGACTTGAGACACAGACTCCAGTTGTTCCATGTAGGTTGATTCATGCAGTCTAAATGTCATAAAGTAGTAACTAGTTTCTTTAGAACATTGAATTTGATAGCAAATGATGTTCTTTCTTGATTATTTTGCAGGCTTCAAAAACAGGTTGTAAGGCTCCTCATGCTATGATATCATCCTGTGGCATGATTCCTGGCAATCCTTATCCCAAGGGCAAACCAAGCCGCATAAATGGAATTTTTCCAGTAAGCACAATCCTATGCTTTTGCTTTTCACAAATGAACCCTTGATTTAAGGTTCATTGTAGTATAACCAAACCCAGAATTCATATACATGGAAGGAGGACTGGAATCAAAACCAAAGTGCGTTTGTTGGGTTTGTTTTACCCCATTCCACATTTATAGGGAACTTGCATTATTTTTATTTGCCTATTGTTTCTATGCTGCTTCAGGTAAAGATTACTTCATAAATAAAACATTATTCATATCAGGAAAACATTGTAAGCTCTAGCAATGTTTGGCAGAATCAGGAGAGGTGTCAAGAGCTTTACTGGTATGTTGATAAGGTGACCTAATAGGGTCACTGCTATACTACTGCTAATCCTAGTGTGGCTCCTAAACAAGCATGTTAAGCATTTCATGTGAACACTTAAGGGACAGCAAAATTAGTGTTATCATGTCCACAAGTCAAAATGCAGAATTTCATCATCAACATGGACTGTTTAAAATGCCTCTCTTTAAAAAAGCTCAGTGTTACAAACCAAGCTATTGGAATGCTCTTACTCATTACTTTACAAGCCTAAAACAGTTGGTTGTTGGTTTTTTTTTTTTTCCTGACAAACATGGTTACTTTCAGAATGTTCAAAAACTCAGATGTAGTTCAGGAAAAAAAAAATATGGCAGAAATTGTACAGCAAGATTTGGTTCTAAATTAATGCTTGGCTTAATTTTCTTTTGTTTCAGGGAACCCCTATCAAAAAGGACACAGAAGAGTGTACTAATGAAGGAAAGGGAATAGCAGCCCGTATACTTGGACCATCCAAACCAGTATGTCTAATAAATTCATAAATAAATGAAACTTTGAAAAAACCCCAAAACAACCACCAGCCAATTGACCGAGGCTTTGTTATAAAATTCTGTTATGTTGCCAGAAGACTGTAGAGCAGCAATTTAATTGAAGCTAAACTTCTATAATGAATATGACCTAGTATTTTTTTATTTAGCTTGAAAATGAGCTCTAGTTTTTATCTGTAGGGGGGGAGGATTCTCTACTGGGTGCAATCTATGTGCGTTTGAAGACAGAATTTAAATTGCGGTAGCAGAAGAGAAAACTAAAAGCATTTTTAGTAGTCCATCATGAGCTCCTCTCTGAGGATTTCTCACATGAACACAGAAAATGTTTCCATCTTTAAAACTTGAATTACAGCAGTGCCTTAGAGGTTCATGTTTCTTGACAACACAGCTGATGTGTATTTCAAAATTTTTAAGCATGTGGGACAAACTTTCAGTTGCACCTGTTACTACTTTGAAGTATTGTCCAAATGTTTTATTACCACTTTTATTATGAGGTGTTTCCCACAAAGCTATATTATTTTAAAGGCATAGGTACTTTCAGAAATATTTGGTAGTTTTAAATGTGCTAAACATTTAAAATGAGAAGTCAGTCCAAGACTGCAGAGTGTGAGAATTGCAAGGCAGAAAGGAGTTCCTATTCCCTCCTGTGCTCAGTTTTATATTAAAATCCAAAGGTATACTAGTGATGTTTGCTTCACTCTTTTCAGAAAGAGCGAAATAGTTGCAGTCACTATGGATATTATGACGAAATTTTGTGTCACATATATTTGTAGTGAAGAATGCCTGTCTGTAGTAGTATCTGAAAGTTAGCTTTTTGTCTGAGAAACATTAGGTAATGCTTTCACTATTGCTTTTCCCATTTGTTTTTTGTTTATGTAGGCTCCATCAACGTACAATCCACACAAACCAGTTCCATACCCCATCCCACCATGTCGGCCACATGCAACTATTGCACCAAGTAAGGTTTCTGTGTTCTAGCTTGATGCTATTGTTTCATGCATTTGCCTTTTAAGTAATGTGTCAAGTGTCAGTTTCTCTGACCATGGCCATCTCTGAAATTGGCTTCTGCTCTCCAAGCATGCTCTGGGTACTGGTTTCTACCTTTTCTTATCATGACAGCAGAATTGATTAAAAGAGGACTATATTGACTTATTTTTCCAACATCCATAAGAAAAATTCGCAATCCTTTTCTGATGACAGAGTATTTAATTTATGGGAGGCATTGTGTGTGTTAGACAAGACTAGGGCTTTGGCTTTGTTGTAACGTTTGACCAAGGTTTGGGCTTTGGCTTGACAAGTCTGGCTTGTTGCTGTAGAACCCAACTTGGGATATGGCCAGCCACAGCCCTGAATTGGGTGGAACTGTGTAGGAACTTGCTGAAGGGCTATAATCTGCTTCTCAGTTGCCTTCAGCTTTACCTTCTCTCCATCATAATGGAGAGCAAACAGTTTCCTAAAAGAAAAGTAGATTTCAGTCTCAGAAGGGAAATAGTGATTGCCTTTTCCTGCTATTGGTCTGTTTCTGGCCTTGTGCCTTAGGTAAGATTGAGCCTTTATTCGTAAGCTCCTCTCTCTTTGCTCTGCTGCATCAATTGTTTGATTCCAGACATCTTTGGAAGGGAGCAAGGCAATTGCCCTTTCTTTGGAAGAAAGCTTAGAATACGTAAAGTAGTCAAATTTGGATCTGGCAGCTGAAAGGCTTTTCTAATCTTGAGATTCTGTACTGCAAAACAAGGAGTGCTCTGGTTAGGATGCTTGCTTTTCACTGATGTTGGGGATTTCAGGGAGTTTTTCAGGTAGTTGATAAGAAAGTGAAGCAGAACTCCTAGCGTGCTGAAGGCTGAGTCATCTAATCAACTTGATGTCTGCAAGACTTTTTATAGCCATTTTAGAAAAATGGGCACTACTAGTGGCTAAACTAAGACTGATTGATTATTTATGCCCAGGAAATTACTTGTTGCCAAGAAACTGTACAGCAAACTTGCAGACTAGCTCAAATTTATATTAAATAAATCCTGTCCAAAGTATCTTAAAGCACAAAATTTGGCTTGTGAAAGGATATAAATATTAGTACAGGTTTAGGATATGAAACAGCTTTTGAGGTTTCTGGGCCTTATTAGGCTGCAACATATTTTGTAAGAAAGCTCTTGTGACAACAGAACTCATAACTGGTAAAATGATATACATGTGTGTGTGTGTTTAATGAGATTGCAGATGCTGACCTGAAACTATTGAATGTGATTGTTTTCAGTCAGTGGTCAGAATGATGAATTGTTTTCTGCCTCTTGAACATTTCATTCCTGGGTGATGAAGTGATTGTTAGTGGCTTTTCTGATTTTCAGGTACAAGAAATCTTAACATCAGGTGGAATTGCTGTGAAAGTGTGAAATCAGAAAGGAGTTGTATATGACAAATTGCTGCACTTTCAGTATTGTTCAAGTGCTACCTTTGCCTGTGAAGACTAAGTTCTTATGCTCTTAAACTATTAATTCAGGGCCACTATGAAGTGTGTTTGTGTTCCTGCAATTTAAATTCATATGTGTTTCATCAGAACTGTATACCACAGCAATACAACAGTTTAAGTTGCTCAAAAAAATAAGGGAGGAAAAAAGGTATTTTTAATACATTAATTGCTGTAAAAATTTTATATTGAAATAGTTTGTTAACCCACTTGAATTTCTTAGCATTTAAAGGATTATTGAAGAATACTAGATTAAGTATTTGAGATGGGACATTTTTCTCTGTATTTTCTGGCTAGTGTTAAAGGGTCATGGTTACTGATCTGTGATTGGCTCCTTTGTTTGTCCAGCTTTAATGTTGAAGAAGAAGTTGCAACAGCCTTTAAATTAGGAATAGGAATGGAACCAGTGATGCTGCAGACACTCTGTATCACTCCTCTCCTTTGAGTTTTTTAAGGCAAAATGGAACTGAAAGGAATTGAAACCTGACTTTTTCAGGCTCTCTCAAGAGAATTGCCCTTAGTAAAATTTGGATCACAATGCATGCCATTCAGGCAGACATTGGCAAAAGCCAACATCCAGCCTGAATAATTAACTGGTCTAGCTTTTTGATGAAGGAATGTCTTACAGTCTTGAAAATGTTCTTTTAAAGGAGACGATTCTTACTGGTTCATCTAGATACAGATTCTTCTGACAATGGGGATGTGTATTGCCTTTGTTATTTTAGGTGCTTACAACAATGCTGGCTTAGTTCCAATGGCCAATGTCATAGCTCCAGGCTTACCAGCTCCTCCACCATACACTACTAATCAAGTGGCATCAGGTAAAGCATGCATATCTTTAAAAATATTCATGCTGATTTTCCTGATTCGTTGTTGGGAGTGGATCATTCATTCACTGCTGGAGTGTCATTTGCTTTTCAATAACAAGTTGCGGTTCTCTGTTTAGAAAATGAAGACCTTTCCAGCCAGGCAAAACCTTCACAAAATCAAGGTAAATTGCAAATCCACAGGGGGGTTTTTGTGTTGATTGTATCTTTGTTATTTGTTCAGAAAATGTTAACAATTTGTTTAGTGGGATCTTCATAAGCTTCTAAGTATGTAGCTGCTAAGTATGTGGAATAGGATCTCTTGAGAGTGGAGAAAAAAAAACGTCAGAAATTTGTCACTTAGAAGCATGGAAACATTACAATTCTTTTGTGTTAGCTTATCAAAGTTTTTTATATTCTTCATTATATAAGTATGTGAGAAATCATGTTAAAAACGAAATCAAAATACCCTTTGCAATGTCATGCACTTAAATACTTCAGTAAATCTTTGCAATTTTTAAAACTCTGGACGTCTGTTGGAAAAGCCATTGACATTTTAATTTCATAGATCAGTTGCAATAAGAAGGTAGTAATACAAGAGAGATTTAGATATTTTTGAATGTCTTATCCCAGAGTGTTAGATCCAACTATGTCTACCTGCACTTTTGTCTTACCCTGTAAGATCCTCTGTTCCCTTTACAAAGACAGTTGTGCATTTTTTATTGTTTTTATTTGTGTGGTGCTTTGTACAATTAGTACAAAGCATAATAATAAATCCCATTAGGAACTACTTATAAACAGGCTTTGATAATACTTTGTTAGATTTGACAAATCCAAACAGAGAATTTACTGGCCATTAAGTCAGACATATTAACAAATACTGCAAATAGATAAAATGACTGTGATAAGTTTATCTACTGTAAATATTCCTAGGGGCCAAAAAAAAAAAAGTTATGTTTTGTCTTTCCTTCTCTATGTCCAGGGATGGTTCTACAGAAATGTTTTGAGAATCACTTCATTCTTATGTACCCCTCTTTAAGTGTGCATGTATTTTACAAAGTAGTTAATGCAGCTAAATGAATACAGTGTAAGGAATGAAATATTCTCTTAGGAACACAAATTCAACAACAACTCTTGAGTTCTATTGCAGCTGTATTTCATTGGTGATTATCTTGGCTGTCAGGATTAAATAACTGTGATCTTTAGGAGAGTCTTCAGCTTGGAAACAGAAAGAGGAAAGAACAGAATCCAGAGCTGGGCAGTCTGGGTTTTTTTAAAAAAAATATGTCAAAGGAAATAGTTTGTTTGCAGACTTGCTAGTTTTAGAGTTTCAACATACACAGAATGGGAGTTTGTCATACCAGCTTAGGTCCAAGATTTTAGAGATTACTTTTTTGGATTTATGTGTAGAATTATATGTAGAATTCAGGCAAGAGAGACATTTAGGCTGTTAGAGAGTTATGGGTGATGAGTTTGACTGGTTGGATCAGTGTCTTGCTTACAGTTGAACAGAATATTCTGAAAGTAAAATAAAGCACAAGGTTTGCTTGAGAGGGATGATTTATTAACATATTCATGTTCCACAGGAAACTAGAGGCAGGCATATCGGGACTCTTGACATGCCCATGTTCATAAATGCAGCTCCTTTCCATTAATCTCCACCTCCCCATTCACAGCGTGCCTGCCTGTTTTCCTGCAGCTTGACTGATGTCTCTAACTTACTTTGTAGGATTGACATAAGCTGATACTTTTAGTGGCAGGTGATTGCCTTTATTACAGACACCTGACTAAAGACTCCTAGAAATACTTGTTGATAAAGTCAAGTGCCAATGTTAGTTTAATACTGTAGTGTGATACATGAATTTAAAAGTGTACCTTCTTAGAATCAAAATCTGAAGGAAGCACAGTGAAGAGAATGACCTGATTTTGAAGGAAAGAAAACTACCAGCACCTGAAATCAGCTTTCTTCAGTTGTTGACTAAACTTCTCTGAAATCATGATACATTGAATTAACTGGTTCTGAAGGAAATTCTGACCTTCAGTGAGAATGGATGCAGAGGAGCCCAGGTGATCTGATGCTGATGGAATATTAGATCTGGTTTGGGTACTGCCAAATATTAGGGACCAGAGGGAGGGTGTTCACCTGTATCACTTAGATGTTGTTACAGAGTATATTTGAGTTTCTAACTGTTTTGCATGAGATCATGAAGAGGTAGCAGATGTCACAGAGTGTTTTATAAAGGAGTGTTAGCCCACATGGTGTACGATTTGTGTGATGTGTTTGTGTGTACCTTTCTGGTTTGTTTTCATAGGCCCTGCTGTTCATTGTTTATATGTAAACATTGTGTGTTAGCTATTGCCTGTGTCATATTTTGAAATGCTGTATAAAATGTTTTTGTGTTGATTTCAAACATTTCTGACAGTTTCAAGTATTCTTACTGGTTTTGTTTCTTTGCAGCTTTCTCTGCACAAGCGAATCAGCTCTTTACTCCTCATGGTTCTAATCCTTCAACACCTGCTGCTACTCCAGTCCCTACCCCATCACTTGTCAAGGCAATAAGCCATCCATTAGCACCTGCAACTCCACTCATCTCTGGGATGAACATGTCTACCCCTGTCCTTCCTGTTTTCCCAGGACAGGTCTCCTCTTCCATCCATACATCTCAGCCATCCACCCCAACCCCTACTGTCATCAAATCCCTTTCATTGCCTGGTGTTCCTGTCACATCTGTTCAGAGTGCAACCTCTACCCCTATCCCCGCAGTTTTCTCTGGGCTGGCTTCTATCCCTGCTGCTATGCCCGCTCCGCAAGGTTCCTCCACCCCATGTGCCACACCTGCGCCTACTGAAGTTTTCGCATCTGCTGCTACACCATTTGCTGGCCTCCCGTTCTCTGCAACCTCCTCAGTTGCTTCTGCTAATAATCCTGCTCCATTGTCATCAGTTTTTGCTGGCCTCCCTTTGTCCTTGCCGCCCAATGCCCAAGGGATTTCTAGTCCTGTTCCATCTACAATTGCTAATTCTCCTGCCACTACCATTCCTGGCTCACTAAGCTTGCCTAACCCAATTTTGTCTGTCTTAAAGGGATTTCTGACATCAAATGACACTTCATTAATCAATTCATCTGCTTTACCTTCTGCTGTGACAAGTGAGCTTGCTTCTTTATCTGCTCTTGCTAATCAAAGCTCTGACCCACCCACTTCCTCTGTCAACAAATCTTACACTCCATCAGCCACCCCCAACCCACAGCGCTCCTCCACACCTGGGCTGGCTATTTTTCCAGGTCTTCCATCCCCATCTGTAGCCAATTCTAGTTCCACTCCTCCAACATTGCCTGCACAGTCACCTTTAACCACTTCACCATCAATTATGCCAGTCAACTGTGGCTCATCAGCCTCCCTCTTGCATGGCACAAGTCCTACTAATCCTGACCAGCAGCTTTCATCAGCCCCAGCTGCCACCAGTATCCCAGTTCTGGTCAAAACAGAACCCATGAGTCCTACCCTGTCAGCCTTCAAAGGTCCTTCTCATTCAGCCAGCCCTTCTCATGGCACTCTAGGACTGTCAGGGCTTGGGCGTGCTTACACCTCAGCAGCTTCAGTGCCAGTCAGCTTACCCAGTTCCCTGAACCCAGCGCTGTCAGGGCTCTCCTCTTTGAGTGCTCCTCTGAACAACTCCAGTTCTCTGGCTTCCATTTCCCTTGCCCCACATGGCTCCTCTGCTCCCATTGCCCCTGTGTTCAATGGCCTCCCTCCTTTCACGTCTCTAACCAGTAACTTTGCTTTTACTGGTAACCCAGCACTGACCCCACCCGTCACTCTCCCAGGGTCTCTGTTGGCCACTCCGGCTACAACCGCTTCAGCCGTGTCCGCCCCCCATGTGAGTTCCACCGCCGCCGTACTCTCAGGACTCGCCGCCTCCGCAGCAGTCTCCGCTCCACCCTTCTCGCTTAACTTGTCCAGTGCTGTCCCTTCCCTTTTTTCCGTTGCCCAGGGACCTCTGGGATCATCAAACCCATCCTTCCCTGGTTTTCCTGTCTCTAACACACCCTCTGTCACTCCTGCTCTCCCTTCTTTCCCTGGCCTCCAGGCATCTTCTGCAGTAGCAGCAGTTGCACCGTTGCCAGCAGCTGCCACAGCCCCATCTCCAGCTCCGGTCCTGCCAGGGTTTGCCTCGGCCTTTAGCTCAAACTTCAACTCTGCACTTGTTGCGCAGGCTGGGTATGTTACTGTTTCTGAAGGAGGCCAGAACTATTTCTTTTTCTCTTGAGCAAAGCTGATTTTACTTTAGGTGTGTAGACAATGTTTTCACTCGTAGTTACTAATTGCAGATAATTTTTAAAGTTAGTTCACTACTAGATTTCCACTTGTCTTTAGAAGCTGATAGGGTAGTGACTAAATAGGTTGGCCTCAATAGTCCTTGTTACAACAGTCTAATCCAGTGAGATGCTCAGTGATTTTATTTCCCAGATGAGGATACTTGGCACCTCCTAGGCTTTTACAAGAATAGATTCCACGTGGGCATCCATTAACACATACAAGTAACAGCAGACAATATCTCAGATGTTTTAAGGAAGTACTCAGCATAAATTCTTGTCTGTAAGGTTGTTTTTGCGTGTGAACTGTAGGCACAGTTTAGGTACAAAACAGAAATTCTGATTCCCCTTAGGTGTGTTCCAGACAATCTTGTGTGTTTATGAATAATTTTTAGGTGGGTAAAGACTGTACTTCGGTTTAGAAATTCTGGCCTTCATGAGATTTAGAAAAAGAAGTGCTTTTGTATTTTATGCAGACATAAGCTTATAGAGAGTGAAACAGAATAAGACATGGTGAAGATGTTCCTAATAATACCCTCATTTTGACATTCTTTCAGGTTGACTTCTGGACTACAGACACCAGGAAATGCAGTTTTTCCTGGTCTTTTATCTCTCCCTGGTATCCCTGGCTTTCCCCAAAGTGCCGCACAATCTTCCTTACAGGAATTGCAGCACAGTGCAGCTGCACAGTCAGCACTACTACAGGTAACGTGCCTATTTGTTAATACTGTTCTTCTTCCAGTGACCTCTTGAGCATGTATTTGCCTGTTAACTCCAAGTCAATAAATGACGAAAAACCCCTAACCTGTGTGAGAACTGATTGTAAGGATGATGATAAAAACCTACTTGTATTACCTTCTTACTCAAGGCCAGTGTACAATGCTTCATAAATGAGACTAAACCTTATCTAAAACTCTTTGTTAACTGGGGAGAAGTAAAAGAAAAGGTAGTGGAAATTATTTTTTTTTCCTGGGCTTGTGTTAAATCTAATGAGCTGACCATACCATTGCAAAATTTGTGCTCAGTTCCAGTCTTACATTTGAGTAACTTAGAGATTTCTGTGGACCCTTTGTTGTGAGTTACGTGCCTCTTCACATGTAATCAGATTGTCTTGAATTTGTGTCTGTTGTGGTTTTGCCTTTCTCTTGATAGTTCCCACAAATAGAATTGTAATATAAGCTTGAAGTGGCTTTGGGTAATGCGTAGTTTCATTGTCAATTGTCCATGAAACAGCTTGTTTCACCCATCAACCTATATAAGTTAACTGAGAATATAATCAGACTTTGTGTTTATGTGTATAGTTTGTCCTTTGTTAAAAGCAGCCTCTGTACAGATTAAGGATTCTTGTAAAAAACTTTTCCTTCTCTACAAAATGCTAAAGGAGAGAGCTGAGTGTCTTGACTTAATGTTTTCTTTCTTCTGTGACACATCAGTTGTTGAAATGGAGCACGTGTCTAAGTACTGTTCAGAGTGCAGCATATTGTCAGATGTCTTTTAAATATCAGGGGATTGGAAGAAGTAAGTTACTTTGTCTAGGCCATGCTGCTTTTGCAGCTCAGGAATCTATTTGTTCTGTAGAAATGTATGCAGATTGCATTCAGGGAATACAATTTTTCTTATTTATAAGATCCAGTCACTAAAATTAACACTTACTTGCTTGAGCAATGAAGAGAAGGAAAGTTCAAAGTCACTAAAATATTATAGCTCCTGATTAAGCTATGCCTTCCAAATCAGCTGGTGCTTACTCCACTGGAAAGTAAATGCCATTAACACTTCTTTGTTTTCCCCCTTAATCCAACTGCTTTTTTCATTCTCTGGTATTTCAGAGCAATAGTTGCACTAGAGTTTAACATCTGTGTATAGACGCATTGCTCATCTCTATTCTTTGCACACTTCAGATTATAATCCATTTGTTATGGCTTGAGTAGGACTGGTATTGTGGCTGAAATTTTGCTTAATTTAGATTTTTGTTTCCTTGTTTTTATCAGTGCTGTTTCCTAACTTCTTATCTTCCTTTAAGGCGCATTCTGCTTCTGCTCTGGAGAACTATACAGCTCAGCCTGAAGGTTTTGCTAACTATCCATCAACACCAGGAACACCATTTTCATTGCAGACAAGTCTGCCCCAGAGTGGATGGCAGTAAATACCAGGCATTTCTAAAGACTGCAGTGTTTGCTTGACAGAGCCTGATCCTATTCACTTTGAAGGCTGTCTCTGCGATAGTGGGAGCATGGTCTGAGTTGAGGAAAGAAAGGGAAAACATGAGGGTAAAATGTTTCCAGGAAGGTGTGTCAGATGTCAAACTTAATTTGTGATTGCATTCAATTTGATTCAGGGTCTGATCCTGTGAATTGCTGAGCATCCTTGACTCTCCTTTAATTTTAAAAGCTCAATGTTTGGTGTCTTACAGGATCAGGAACATTCAAACAGATATTTATGTAAATAGGGCAATTGACTGTCAAACTGAATAGGGAGACCAAGTATACTTAATAGTGTGTATAAGCACCTATGCTTCTGTTATGTTTTGTATGGTATACGTGGTTAATATAGACTGAGATCTAGACTGAAACTAGACAAATAAAGCTGTAGATGACCTTTTGTGTAGACACACTTCTTGTGTGTGCACAAATCAAGGTCAGTTTATGGCTTTTCAGATGTTTTCTTCCTATGTATGAGGATCTCCTGTTAGCATCAGCAGTATGTTGAGGGGAGGGTAGGTCAGAGGTGTGTGGGGATTTTCTTATGCTTTGAAATATTGTCATGGGCTTGCTGCTGAATTGAGTACTCCTTTGTCTGAACATGAAAGCTAGGAAATGATGCTGTACTGTATTTGGGTAGAAGTGGATTATGTTTTATTGGAGTATGGGTTAGCTAGCTGAGAATATGTCTTTCCAAAGTACATAAAAACATTTTAACTTGCCTCTAAAATAACGTTCTGTAATATTCTCCTTGCCCCCAGCACCGCTCTGAATGAAATATCTGTACTGCGGATAGGCTGCCTGTCTGGCACTTTTGACTGCAGACTTACGTGAATGTTTACAGACATGGGGCAAGTTCTTCTCTCCCTTATACGCACAAACAAACTGGTTCTCTAAATGCTTTTCAGCTATAAACTACAACCTGATGGTGCTTACGTTATCCTGTGAGTATGAGTGGGAGCAGAATTTGGACCATGGATTTTTTTAGTATTTTTCCTTGGAAAACGTACATGATTTTAAAGGCATATAGCTAAATTAACTGTTACGATGCAGCATATAGAAAGGTCTTGCTCTGTTAGTGAAACTGAGTTGTGCACTCTTCTAATAATGTTAGTACCTGTGGCAATGTGTAACACATCATTGAATATCGTCTATTTAAGATATGCTCTTGATCATGGTTTAGAGACAATAGAGATGAATGATATTCAATCATGTGATTAAATTAAAGTGTAGAGGATACTACACTGTAGAAATGTTCTGCACCTAGAGTTTTACTTTTTTAAAGATTGATTCTGCTGGGAGATGTTGCTAATGTATTTTCTTTCAAGATGTGAACAAACTTTTTTAGAACGTTAATGGAAATTACTGTATTGGTTTTTAACATAATTTTTTTAAATAAAAAGTTTACAGTCATGGCAAAAAGTCTTTGCTGACTATTTGCATATTTACCTAAAATACAAATGAATAAACTTGTTTTTACTAAGATACTTCTACTGCTTGATCTTGCTTATGCTGTTTCTTTATGATGCAGAATTCTGTCCAAAATTATAAAATTGACTTCCTAAAGAGTGACATTAGAAATATCCTTTTAAGTTTTTAGATGAAAAATTTAAATCTTTTGACGTTTTAATAATCAAACTTACATATTATGTTACAGCTAAAAAATATAGTGTCCTTACATTTTTTTAGTTTGTGAAACCTGTTAAATTCTGATGATTCTCCACTCTGAACTGCTCTTAAAATTGGTGCCTTCTATCTTGACTTAAGAAATCTGTGGAAGAGATCTCTACCATCTTTCATTTTACTCTGCTTCTCATTCTATCCATAACATGTTCTTTGTAGATCTATTGGAGGAAATAAAGATACAGGTATCTTATCAAGAGCAAATTGGCTTTTCTTCCCTAGATGTGAATGTAAAGTAGTTCCAAGTCAGTAAGTTTTCTAACCTTACTGAGATGCTGAGTTTGACATCCTATTTTAATCCTAGTTTCCCCATCAAGCAATCAAAGTTTGAACTAATTCACGTCACCCTGTAGTCAAAAGCAAGTAGTACTGTTTTGTCAGAAAGTAAGCATTTCATACCTCTGTTTCTAAAAATACCTGTTGAATAGCCATGGGGTATGGGGGTTCCTGTCTGAGCATTGGACACCTCAGACGCCAAAGAGACTCAAACTTTGTTTCTCCAAATGAAAACAGGTGAGAAGTAGTGAAATCCACTATATTAAATGCTCTTCTCCTGAAACAGTGTAGTTACAGGGTGGTGTCCACACACTTTACCAGAGAAGAGTATTTGATGCTCCCATCAGTGTTAGGCAAGTGAATAGGTTAAGAAGTGTTCATTTGTGAAGTTTTTATGTCTGGAATGGGTTTTCTGGTTTCTATTGAATCATATTGAAGGATTTTGTAAATGGAACTCTCCAGTGGTTAGGATTAAAGTTCAGTTTTTTAAATATTTCTCCTGATGTAAAATTGTTTTTTATTAATGTTTTCCCTCTTCAGGAATAAAGTCTGTGTTCTGCATTGCAGCAAACTGCTGTGACCCAGCCTTGGAATTTCTGAAGGAAACGATTTGTCCTGAGCTCTTTCATGCTTACTTGAGCACCATTTTTAGACAGCCAAGGAAACATCTGCTCCTGAGGCAAACCACCTTAAACTGAGCCTGTTCCGGGAAAGGACTCTTGCTGAATGACTTTAATTTTGGACTAACTATGACTTTTTTCACTGTTCAAGTTGCCTATTACTGCTCTATTTCATATGTATTGACAAACTGCAAAAGATAAGGTGAAGTGTTCAGAAATAAAATCTCTTTTGCAACAACTAAGAACATACGGGGATTGTGTTTGCAAACACAAGTTTCAATGTTTCTTTCAAGTGCTTTAACTGCAGATGCAGTGAATAGGAGAGAAACAGAGTAATTTTCTATCCTTTTCCTGTGGTTTGCAAATGAGTGCCCAGTTTAGCTGGGCCTGAAAACTTGTCATGGTATGAATGTTCTTACTTTCTTGCGAATTGCCTTCCTTTCTGTATTGAGAGAGGAGCAATACCTTTGGCTCTTTCATATTTACTCATGCTCTAGGGGCCAAAGGGGGCTTTCTGTCATCTCCAGATCTGCAGCTATTGAAAGCTGATGCCATTTTCATGAGGAGCAGCAATATGGGGATGTTCCTACAAGCAACAGGACAGTACTGTTAATCTGCTCTCTGTCCTGTCCTGTCTTCTTAACGTTGACCTGGGCGAAAGGAATGCTGAGCCTGAAGCAAGTAGGCAGAACTCAGGGCCAGGAAAGACTAAGATGAGAAATCTATAGAGACTGGCCAAAGCCCAGTGCATGGGAAGGAAAGTAGTATAGGCCTAAAAAGGTCAGAAAAAGACAAACCTACAACTTTGTTTGCAAATCTCATGTGGGGACTGCCTGACGATTCTTTTTCACACCTTTGGGATTAGCACTGTTTAGAAATGGCTGTGGATTAAGTCTCTACAGCTGGATCATGAGGTAAGTGGGAGCAAGTGGATGTTTTAGAGACACTGCAAAGGACTGGTGCCATTTGTAAATGTAGCAGTTGGTGCAGAGAAATGTTGGAGAATGGTGTGCTTACAGGTAAGCACCTGGTCATGTCTCACCTGAGCCCTCATGCTGCTGTTGGAATAGAAGTTGAAGGCTTTAGCTATATCACATATATAAAACTGCAGAAATAGCAGAACCGTGAGCAGTCTGAACCACAGTCATCTGATGTTACTTCTAAGTCAGTAGGTTCTGCTGAAGCAGCTTTGAACTCAGTCTTTGTGGCTGTGCCGTGTGTCACAGGAGTGCCCCAGTGTTCAGCACCAGTGAACCTGCAGCTTGTAAACTGCTCTGCCCCAGAGCTTTCATGTGTTTTGTTCTCTGAGTGTTTTACAGTACTCTGGGACCCATGCCCCAGTATAGGCCCAAGGAGAAAGTGTTAGCAACTCCCTGACTTTGATTTCAAAATTTTGAGAAGGCAATAAAAGTGCAACTGAAGTTAAAATGAAGGAACTAATACTGTGATGTTCCTGAACACAAACAAAAAGCATCATCTGCTTTATTCACCTATATTTACAGTCACCTCAGGGAGTTGTCAATAAACAGGGAGCAATTATGTCTGTTAACTTTTAGTACATGTTGCTCATTTATCTGATGCTATAAACAGCAGTGTAAACTGTGGCATTCAAATGGCTCAGAATTAAGCTATTTTCAATAACTTTTTTTTGCTCTAAAATGAAAAAAAATTTGTTGGGATAGTTTTGCATACTATGCTTTTGCTTCTGAAATAATTAAACCACATTTCTCTTGTCACTGTTCATGCTTCCTACCCTGCTAGTAAGCATCTGTCCTGAAGAGGTTTGATCAGCTCAGTGTACAGAAGTCAAATAGTGAGGAAAATTCTACAAATGGCTTAAAATGAATATTGTCACACTTAGGGAGCATATTGTAATAAACATGTAAATCCTGATTTTTCAAGCTATGCTTATGGCTTTCAGTGGGATTTAAAATGTCAGTTCAGAGTAGTAGTTTCCTCTCTGTGAGACTGAAAAAGGATTCTCTGGGGAGCAATCAGCTTTGAATGACCCATCTGGGGCTAGTGTGATTACTGGCAGGGAGGAAGACTTGGGCAAAATGAAGCTGAAGCCAGATCTTCAGGTATTCTAGACAACAAATTCCCACTGAAAACAGCCCTGTAATGAATGCAGCTTTATGTCAAACCTCTCATATGAATTTTATTCACATAACAAACAACAGCCTTGTCCTTTGAGAGGGTTGCCCTCTGCTGCTAAAGCCTTCAGAAATGGCTTAGTCTGAAATGCTGTGCTTAGTTTGATTGTCAAAATATTTTGTGAAAAATACTCTTATTTGAGGGACAATTTTAAGACTTGGGAGCTGAAATGTTCTGCTGTGGCTTTGAGGTTACCCAGCTGAACAGGGCTTAGCCTATATTGATGGACAGTATGAAGGAGGGTGTGGTGAGCTATTCTACACAGCTTGGAGACCTCATCTGGAGGTTTGTTTATTTATTATGCTGGTGTTTGAGTAATTTGAAAAATTACTGAGCCCCAAAACAGCAGAGGAGCAGTACTCAATCTCTACCTTCTGGCTTTATAGCACCATAGGTTGGAAAAACCTCTTAAGATCGAGTCCAACCATTAACCCAACACTGCCAAGTCCACCACTAAACCACATCCTTAAGTGCCACATCTACATGTTCTTCAAATACCACCAGGGAGGGCAACTCTACCACTTCTCTGGGTAGACTGTTCCAGTGTTTGATAACTCTTTTTGTGAAGTAAGTTTTTCCTAATATCTAATCTAAGCCTCCCCTAGCACAACATGAGGCCGTTTATTCTTATACTATTGCTTGTTTATTGATAGAAGAGACCAATCCTCACTTTGCTACAACCTCTTTTCAGGCAGGTGTAGAGTGTTAAGGTCTCCCCTGAGCCTCGTTTTCTTCAGGCCAAACCTGTGCTGCTCCTCACAGGACTTGTTTTCTTTTTATCTTCTCTTTCTGTCTTTTTTGTGGTTTGTTGTTTTTTTTTTTTAATCTCTGGTGATGGATTCATAGAAATTATTTCCAGCTTGTATTTGGTTATATTGTATAAGACCAGCTGGGCCAAGTGCACCTCAGACAGAGGAAGGCCACAGAATACCATCAAGTTACATCCGAGACACAAGACTTTGTGTTTGTAAACATTCTGTCCTCACCAGGGTAACTAATTCCCAGAAGACTCTCGTACAGGGGATTTCTCCTTTCATCCTGCCTCCCTCTTCAGCATTTTGGACGAGCACTGCAGTTTCAAGGTACACTGCTGTCTCATCTGTGAGGGGATCAGAGCTTGCCTCTAAGGGGATGGATCCCCAGAGAGAGAGACCCAAGAAAGTGAACACAGAACATCTAATTGGTAAGCATTGTTTTGTGTGTGTGAGTGGGTTTTTTCTCAATAATATTAAAAAGGAGCAGAACTAACCAAACAAAAAAAGTACATTTGATGTCTAACAGAGTGGAGATGAAAACTCAGAATCTGCCACTGTGAGTGACAGAGCAAATTGCCTCATGCTGCCCTACCAGCATGCATCAGCATCTACCTTCTGCCAACATGACCCCATGGATGAAAAAGACTGATTCAGCTATTGATTCACTTGTGTATGGAGGGATGGGCTGGAGAGAGGAAAATAGGATCTAGTTAGGGAAGACAGAATTTTTCAGCTCCTAGTAGAAAGCAGGAAGGTACGTGGTGATTAAAGTCTACTCCATGAGTCTACTCCATCTTTTTGTTGCGGTAGGAGACTTCTGCGGTAGGAGATTTCTGCCCACACTGAGTTTTTCATTTGCTTTCCAACTGTGAAACCCACATCATGAGTTTGTTTGCCAAGTGTGTTCGTGATGTTCCCTAATGAGTGTATCAAGAAAAAATAAAGTGAATCTTATTCCAGCATCCTGGAGTTTTTCCACAGCTGCTGAGTAATGAGCTCTCACAGTTTGTGGTGAATTACAGCTCCTGTTTTGGTCTGGACTAAAGACCCAAGGGAAGTTTTTTTGGTGGTTATGACTATTATAATCCATATACAGGGATGGCAACCCCAGGTCAATGATATATTGGGTTGTGACTGGCTCTTCACTATTGTTTTTTTCTAGAGTCTTTCATTTGTTGTGTGGTTAAATGGTTTGAAACTTTGGAGTAATCAGAGAAGATCTGTGGTGGTTTTGGGGAGCTACGAGTTTCATTCAAAGGCATATTTTCATGTTCTCCTTTTCTAACTGGAACCTACAGTATTAGCTGGCATCAAGATCTCTAGGACATTCAGTTTCAGAAGGATTCAATTGTACTTTGCCAAGATTTGGATGCATGCTTTTTGCCCACGGTGGTGAAGGCTGGTATCTTGACCCCTAACTCTTCTCAGCTGCTTGGGTATAAATGTGCTGAGTGCTGGCATTTTTTCCCAGCTATTTCCCCTGTCTGTGGGTTGTGTCGTTCCCACCAGGTGTCTTCACAGAGGGCTCAGGTGGATGGTGGTAGATGATGCTACAATCTAAAATTGCTTTTGAGGAGGTTCTTTATAACCAATTTTGTCACTGGAGAAAAAGATCTTCAGACATTTTCTGTAAGGTGGTCATTTAGGTGAAATGAAGAGTTAAAGTAAAAATGTTGAGTTCTGCTGAAAAAAACATCCCTTCATGATTAATTTCCCCAGTTTCAGATTAAGAAATATGAATGATGCCTATTCCATGAGTTTCCTTGATCTCTTTCCACTGATTAAAAGACACTTGACTGCTGGTACTTTATGTAGCCTGACACACCAGTGGTGTAATGTGAAGTAGCACTAACAAACAGCAGTGAAAGGGTTAAAGCTATTCACACTAAATCCTAAAAATTCTGGTTTTATCTACATGGCCTTATGGTTTGCACAATAATTTGCTTAGGGAAGCTCCTCAAATTTACCACTGATTGCAGAGTGCCTCATCATACCTCATGAAACAACCAGGATTTTGGGAAGGGTGAGGAGGAAAGCTGGGCTCCCAGTGCACCAATTCTGTGCCCAGCTCTCGGGGAGACCTGAAACCAGGCCCTCCTGAATGCAAATGTGTTTCCATGTGAGTAATTAAATCTGCCTCAGAATAGGATGGGCAAAGCTGTGAGCAGCAAAGGGCTGGATGTAACCCTCAGGTATGCAGGCGCAGCCCAGCCAGGCACAGGGACCCAGGAGGGGCAGGGGTTTCAGGAGAGCTGTGCTGTTTCCTCCTACCCCAGGGTTGCTGGGAGTGTTCTGACAAACCTGTCAGTCCTGCTCTGCTGGTCTGCCAGCTTGTGCCTTACAGATCAGGGAGTCTCACGCTGTTTCACGATGGTGACAAGTCTCTTTTTTCTGACACAGTATAAAAGGAACTGTTTCCTATTTATCAGTTTCTGTCTGCATGTGAATTTTGTTTGATGTCAGAAATTCCCAGTGCTTCCCCACACCTTTGAAACAACTTACCTTACTACTGCCTTCCCTTCAGGCACTAAACCAATGAAATTAGTTTTATATATTTTTTTATTAAATTAGAATGGAATTTTGGGATGAGCTCAACGCTCCAAGACAACTGCATGAGCATGCATTTTGACAAGCCCTAATTTTGAAGTTTATGGTCCAGTGGAAGGACTGGTCGACCATGATTCCTCAAAATGTTCATCTGAAGAAAGCAGGAGTTCCTCTCATTTACCTTGTTACCTGTTTCACACAAACTAAACCCTTTGCTCCAGCCATAGCACCCTGACAGATTCATACTCGTGGATACTCCACCCAATGATTTATCTCTCCTTCACAGCCCCCAGCTTTGGTAATATCTAATTTTTCTCTTTTTTCCTGTTGCAAAATGTATTTTCTGAACCCTTTTAAACCTTCTGATCAGAAGGCCAATAAGGTTGTATGTTTGGTTAGGTCTTTTATGGCTTTCTTTGAATGATGGGAGGGGGAAGAGGGAGTGAGTCTCTGTGGACTTTGTGGTCCAATATGATTGCCCTGGGCTAGGTGTACATCCCTGGGATAACTCCTCAAAGTTTGCATTCACTGCTTTCTTCCTTATATTTTTTATAGCTGACAGGCAGGAAGGAATTGGTGTCTGTGGCTGGATCCTGGTTTCCCTTTCATTCCTCATGGTGCTTATTACCTTTCCTATTTCCATCTGGGCATGTATAAAGGTAAGCCAGCAGGATATGAGGTACACAAAGAATGCTCCATTATCACTGCTGGTACTTTTTTACTGATTCAATTAAGACAAGGCACTTCATATTCACATTTTGGGAATCATGAGGGTTTGTAGCAAAGATGTGCTCTGGAAACAAGATCCACACAGATTCTTTCACAAATTTTCTGTATCGCCATAATTTCCTCACTTAATTTCTTCCAGTCTCAACTTCCATCACCAGTTAAACTTCCAGTTAAACATCGGTAGAATCCCAGGCCTTCAGTAGTTGTGATGCACTAAGTGAATTAGTTTAGGATTACCTGAGGTGAGACCCCCTTTGCCTGCAGCTCCTCTGAGTGTAGTGCTGATACTAGGAGAGCTCTGGGGTACCCTCTGTTGATAGGTGCTAATTCTTTCCTATGTGATCTGTTTTGTAACCTGTTTCCACGGACAGGGGCTGAGTTTTTCCAGCAAATCATGAGTCAGGTAGAAGATGGAAAGAAAGTGATTTGCAGCTTTGTTGCTCCCTATATTATTTGTACTTTCTTCACATTTAATATGGGTGCCAAAGATTAGGGCACCAGGGAGTGAGAATAGAATTAGTTATACAATTCTAAATTTAAAATATTTTCCTAGGTTGTCAGAGAATATGAACGTGCTGTTGTATTTCGTCTGGGACGAATACTGTCTAAGAAAGCAAAGGGACCAGGTGAATACATGCAGTTTTATTCTGTTAAAGTCCTCTGGGTTTGTTTATGTTATTGCAATGCAGTCTAACCACACAGAGAATTGCAGAGGTTCCATGAAATCCTTCATAGCATAGAGGGGAATGAGAAGGTCCCCTCTACTGCAGTTCCTTTACCTGCAGATTGTTTACTCTTCTGAAGAGAAGATAAAGACACCCTCCTGTCACAGCACAGAAGTTTGAATACCTTGATATCAGGTATGACTTTGCTGCTGAGTGATTTGGACAACAGAAGGATGAGTTCATACTGCAGACACTGTCAGGGGACTGCAGGCAGATTTAAATGCAGTGTTCAGGTCTGCCATGGTCTTTTTTGAGCGACTGTGGCCTCTTTCCCTGTACTCGCTTCCGACAGTGCTGCTGTGCCAGCTCCTTAGCTGTTCTCTGCTCTGAAAATGGTAAATGTGTCAGGGCAGGGACACTCAGCAGCTACACCAAGTTTGTTACAGTCCCCTAGGTCCAGGTTACAAATCAGAAACCAAACCCATCTACATCCGGTGTTTGCATTGGTGCAGTTACCACCTCTGGGCAATGAAATGGGCAAACTGGAAGTTGAAATAACAGGAAATAAGAGGAAAAAGTCCTTTTCAGGTACTATCCTCCCTCTTGAATAATAGTCATGTGGTCCAAAGAGCAGCCAGGCCTGGTACAGTGCTCTTCTGTGTTGCTCTGGGCACCAAAGCAAGGTGCTGAGATTACAAGAATAGAAGATTAGAAGTTGTGTCCAGTCTCCCTTTCCAGTGAAGGAGAGTGGGGACTCCTTCACAGGGTTTGTCACATCTTGGGACAATGTTCCTCATGTGGTGCAGGAATCTGGACCTGGGTGATGTCTTTCCTGAGGACACATACTGAACCATACATGGCTTGTGATTTAAACATGGAAAATTAAAGGCATGGAAGGAATTTTTGCCAGAAGTCTCATGGCAGACTTCAGACCAGAGCTTCAAGTTTCCCATTTCCAGACCAGAGTCCTAGGTCATTAAGCTCTAATGAGTTCACATTATTTGCAGATATCTGCATTTCCCTCTGTTATTTGAAAATGCAAAACATCACTCTTGTCATGTCTTGTAAGCAGAAAGGACAGCTGCAGTGATAAGGTAGGGTGTCATTCCCCATCCTTTGGGTATATCCATCTGTTTATTTCTTCTAGGATACCTGTTTCTGGACTTCGGTTTCAGAGGTGTTTCATCTAATTATTTTTATTTTTCAGGAATGATCCTTGTACTTCCATGTACAGATATATTTATCAAGGTTGATCTTAGGACGGTTACCTGTAAGATTCCTCCACAAGAGGTAACTTTTCTAGCAGCCATCTAAGACAGGAACAAAAGATGCAGTGGATTCATGGCATGATCAAAAATAATGCATGTTTTATAATTTTTTCATGCTGAGCTGCCATATAGAATTTAGCTTCTTTGCTGTATCTTCTGGATTTCAAGCTGCTTACAAAACAGCTTCTTGCCCAAAGAAGTTCTGGATGCCCCATCCCTGGAAGTGTTCAAGGCCAGGCTGGATGGGGCTCTGAGCAATCTGGTCTAAGGGAAGGTGTCCCTGTGTGTGGGAGGGGAGTTGGACCTGAGTGATCTTTAAGGTCCCTTCCAACCCGAACCATTCTGTGATTCTCCTAATGAAAATCTGCAGATGCATCATTGCAGGTCAGGCTGGTGTTCAGAACTTTGATGTCAAAAATAAGGGAAGGGAGTTACAAGTATGAATGAGAGACAGAGGGCAAGAGAGGAGTGGCTACAAAATTCCCAATTGTAAATTAATGTCCTAATAAAACTGGATCTGACATGGAGCTCACCATTCAAAAAACCCTTCTACATGTGTCTGAAAAGGCAAACTACCCATGGATAACAAATCTCATTAAATTAACAGGAATTAGCAGATAACCAACTACAAAACTCAGGTCCAAGCAGGAATAGATGGAAGAAGCAAGATACCTCCAAGCAGGATGTAATTTGCTGGTGTTTCTTACAAATACATTGTCTAGGGGAAGTAGCACAGATCTTCCAAGCTGTATGAAATTTATAAAATCATTAATGGACCTTTTTACACAAAAGGAAGAGGATAGTCATAATTTATTATTGCAAAAGAAATTAATTCAAATTATGAGATTCACTTACTATTGAAGAAGTTATTTAAAGGATATGTAAAGCATTTCCCCACAGTTTAAACTTTGTTGCTGCTAGACAGCTCTCTTGAAGTAATTTCTTGGGAGAATGACAAAGAAATCAAAAGAAATTCTTAGTTTCTTTGAATTATCAGTGCCTTTTATTCACTAAGGGGTAAAAAAAAATATTCCCCTTTCTAGGCAAAGGATGTGTTGTTGGATCTTTCTGTGACTGTGTGCATTTCTCAATGCAGCTTCTCACGAGAGATGCTGTTACTGCCCAGGTGGATGGGGTGGTGCACTACAAGATCCACAGTGCTGTCAGTGCTGTTGCCAATGTCACTGATGTCCATTCTGCGACCTTGCTTCTGGCACAGACAACCCTGAGAAATGTCCTGGGTACACAGAGCTTGGCTCAGCTGCTGGCAGGTCGTGAGGAGATTGCACACAATATCCAGGTAAATCTGGCTCTCAAAATTCACTGACAAGCATGGAGATATCACCTGGGGAGTAGCAAATTAGTAATAACCTCTCTTTCTTTCTTCAACAATGATAAAAAAATCTCCCTTTATGTTTTTTTTTCAATTATACATCTCATTGCTTGGAGTCAGAAAGAGTTATTCTATAGGTATTTCCCCAGGTTCTTGTAGCAGAGTTATCTGTATCAAAAAGCAATTAAAATTCTGAAATTATCCAGTGACTTAAATAAATCAGTTTAGTCCTTGCAGAGAGGCAGCTGCAAACATGGAGAAGGAGGTTTGCTGCTTGTGGGAAGCTCTATCTTGGGCACACCCTTGACTTATATCTCCTGTCATTACAACTAAGAGTACAAAATGGAGTTGTTGTATGCTCTAAAACACCATCTGGTTTATTTTTTGATGTGGCAGGCAAGCACCTGATTTATTAATTTCAGTCAGAGATGAGGCATAGTAAGACCAAAGAGAGACTGTACCCCCTGGAGCCAGGAGAGTGGCCACGGGCAGAGCCAGGGTTACAGGGGTGGTGTGGATTGCAGGAGCATCCAGGAGCCAGAGCACAGACGAGTGTGCCAGTGCTGCAGGGCTGTGCTGTGTCTCACCCACAGTGTACTTTTACAGTGTTGTGCTGCTTAAGGAAGTTGCTGTAGTATTTCTTTGTAAAAGAGAGAAGTTTACTAAGTGCCACATAAGGAAAGGATGAGGATCATAACTTAGGAGGCAGGAGAGAATCTACACAGGAGACACTGGTGTTGACCAGCAAGTGTTTCATGAGGCTGTGGTACCCACTGTGCACACACCATGCTGGGTGCCGGTGCCCCTGGCGCGTCCCTCCTTCTGCTGTGCGGGTTTGCCCTGTCCTTCTGTCCAAGCGGGTCCATCCTGTGGCTTTGTCTCAGCCAGCACTGTGCCCTTCCTGGCGTGTTGTGTGTTTGTCCCTAAGGCTGCCCTCAGCAGTGCCACAGAGCAGTGGGGAGTCAAAGTGACCCATGTGGAGATCAAAGACATCCAGATTCCCATGGCCATGCAGAGGGCAATGGCAGCTGAAGCAGAGGCTGCTCGAGAGACAAGAGCTAAGGTGAGACCCATGACAGCATCAACCACCAGCTCTCATTTCCTTCTCATAGAACCACAGAATCTTCTGTGTTGGAAAAGATCTCTCAGATCACCAAGTCCAACCATTAAATCAGCACTGCCAGGTCCACCACTAAACCATGTCCCTAAGCACCACATCTACCTACCCTGTAAATGACCTCCACCGTTAGTGACTCCACCGCATCCCTGGGCATCCTCTTCCAATGCTTGACAACCTAATTTTTTTCCTAATATCCAATCTAAACTTCCCCTGGGACAACTTAAAAGGCCATTTCCTCTTGTCCTATGGTTCCAGGAATCCAAGCTAGTTTGTTTTCTCCTCATTGTAAAGCTGGATGGGCAGCATTTCCATGCCCTTTCCATTTCTGTTCCTTTGCAGGTTGTGGCAGCAGAAGGAGAAATGAATGCTTCCAAAGCTCTCCAGCAGGCCTCCATGGTGCTGGCCGAGTCTCCAGCAGGTCTGCAGCTGCGTTACCTGCAAATACTAACAACTGTGGCAGCACAGAATAATTCCACCATTGTCTTCCCTCTCCCTATAAATATGTTTGGGAGTTTGGGGCAGAAAAGTACAGGGGGATAGAGGCTGTTCTAGCTAGCTCCTAGGCCAGAGATATTTGAAGGTTTTCCCAGGAAGCAAGGGAGTCCCGATTGGTAGAATTAAAGTAGAAGCATGTTTGGGTCCTCTGTCCCAAAAATAAGAGCAAAATTAGTTTAATAATCACACACAGCTCCCACATTGAGACTGCATTTGCAAAGTTCAGACACTAAGCAGTTCCAGCTTAGACTCACCTCCAAGTAAAATGGAAGAAAATATGTAAAATGTATGTTAGACCTAATATAAAATTTTGATGATGATTTCACCACACTTTACAGAGTCTTGAGTGTTGCAATTATTTGGTGATTTGTCTGCTAGGCAAGAACCTCTGAGGTGCAGATGTACTCCACACAGCAGAAGGGTCAGACATTGGTATTTAACTCAATTCCTGTGGAGTGGAAAGGAAGGATTTGGCTCTTAACCTTAGAGGTATTCTTTCATAAATATTGGCAGAATTACTGTATAATTGGTATGTCAGTGGAACAGCCTATTCTTTATCTTATATTAATAGAAATTAATACTTGCTTTACTGACCTCAGCCGTATTTTGCCTCATCACTGACATTTATATGAGCTCTGTAATAAAATAAAGGGAATATATGACCAGGCATTACAATCACATTTCCTGAATGTGAAAGCTGGGGCAAACTTCGAGGTCCTCTGTCAATTTAAGTGTCTGTCTTACACCTTCAGTAGGTTTCTTATCTTCCTTTGCATATGTCATGAAGCAGTCATGCAGGTTTTCCTAAAATGAGCCTTCCCTACCCTCCATCCATGCAATGCTTGGCAACTGAGAAGATGTTGCTGATATCCAGGTTCAGCTGATGCTAAATTTGAATTTGCAGCCTTTAAAAATAGCTGGTCAGTTCACAGTTCAGGCACACAGCAATGAACTGTCTTCTGTGAATCTGAAATTTCTTGTGATGGAGCTGTTCTGGTAGGTGCTGCTGCAGTGCCATGTCTTGTTCACATGAGCATCACTGCTGCCCCTTCTATCAGTAGGGTCATTTGACTCCAAATTAACCACCTCAGGATGGACCTAGTAATTATCATATCACTGAAGCTGGTCCTTCTATTTTTACTGAAATGTATCACAAGCAGTCCAGGTGGCAAATGTTTGTGCTCAGTAGCTGCTGGCACAGAGTGATATGAGCATCTGTGGATGGTGACCTACCCAACTCTTCTCTGCTTCAGACATGACTACCAGATGGTATTTTGCTGGCAAACTAAAGAAGCAAAACCTGTACTTGAAAGTCATCTGCTTATCAGTGATACCAAAACATTTTCTACAGACTTTTTCTTATCCTAAAAAAAGAGCAGTTTTGAGTTGAACTCTAAAAAAAAGAAAAGCTTGAAACACATGTGGCTAGAGAGTGCAGTTAAAAGCAGTTCTGTGCCCTCAGTGAGCTATCACCCTAGCAAGCCTGTGCAAGACTTCCGAGTCCAACACAGGACATGTCCAGTGTGCCACTTTCAGTTCCAGTTTCAGAAGTGTATGGAATCCAGCCATGGAGTCAGCAGGACTCACAGCCAGAAACTAGCTGATGTGTTGAAGCATGAGTGCTGGTATCTCTTGTCTTTCAGCAGCAGTGTAACACAGGTAAGCCCATGAATGCCCAGTTTTCTTTTTGACCCCTGAAAATGTCTTGGCCTTTTTTGAATTATTTTTTTCTTGCCTAGGACTGCAGGAATTAATCAGCTCTGCAAGCACGAGTTTTTCTTTTGACTCTTTGCAGGGCAATTGCACTGCTGTATAATGGCTCAAGGAGACAGAAACTCCTGCTCTCTCTTCCCCAATGTCAGGTACAATGAACACAATAACCAGTAGAGTAGCTGCATTTTTTGTTGTATTACCCATACACACATCCACAAGAGGATACCACAATCAGCAAAACAGCAATGGAAGCAGCCCTGCAATGTTTCAGGTGCCACTGGGACGCACAGGCTTTGCAGGAAGAATTCTGGCAGAAGGTGAGCTGCAGTGCCACAGAGAGATGTGGGGGTCTGAGCCATCGTTCAGATTTGGCACAGGCTGTCAGTGGTGCTCAGGAATTCCTGCAGGTGAGCACAGCTCTGCCGGCGCAAGGTGCTGCGGCACTCACTGGCCTCTGGAATTTTCTCCACCCAGGCTTGTGCATCAAGTAAGTACTGCATCCTGAGTGAAGATGGGACAGGTAAGCAAGGTTGGTCATTATTTCTGACATGGAGCAATGGGAGAGCATGATCACTGAGCTCCTGCATCCCTCCACAGAGGCACCTCTGAGATCAAGAGTTACACTAGCCAAGGAACTTTCCTGAAACTTACTTTCACCATCAGGTTAACTGAGCATTGAATAAAGTCTGGGAAGTCTCAGTGCCAAGCTGGGACAGACCTTGCTGTACTTGTGTTTTGAGTGTGTCAGGTAAGCTTGGGCTAAGATTTTGTTAGAGCTTTCCAGAATGGCACAAAAGGCCCAAGTGCACACCAGAGGGACAGTGAGGGGGAGTTTAGTTCTAACAGAGTATTCCAGAATGTTTCCTAATTTTCTGTGATGAGAAGCCATGTAACTTCCAGTATTTCATGACTGAACTGGAGAAGACTTTAGAGGTTAAACCTCTGCTAGGAGACCCCAGTCTCTATCAGGCTTCTTTTGAAAAAGGCCACTGACTTAGGCACTCACTTTAGTGTCATAAAGAGACAGGGATGGGACTTTTCAAGGTTTTAGGAAGTGGTGCTCACAGCTTGATGGAGATGTCCTCCCTAGAAGCTTTCAGAGGCACTACCTTTGTCCAGTTCTGTACAGGGAAATGAAACATTTAAGATGTCTTCCTTCCTGAATATTTGATAGTGTCATACTAAATTCCTACTCAGATAAATTCCCTTTTTTTGTTGAAGTGTGACCGTGAGAAATGAGAAGAATATGCTACTTGCATGCATGATGTAGCAGCAACCTTGGGAGCTGCTCTTAAATCACAGTCCCACATATTTCTTCTGCAAACACAGGAGCTGTTTAAGGCATCTGCAGTAGATGGACTGGATAGCTTTTCCCATTCTCCTTTCCTAGCTGTGAGTTTTTAACCCAGTGGAACCAGGGCCAGATTTGATTCTGAGAAGTCTGGGAATCAGAAGTCTGGGAACCGCAGGTCCATGACCCAATAGATCTGGGTGGTTCAGCTCTCCCCACATTGCCCCTTTAGCTTACGGAGTGGAACTATTTGCATTTTAGTAAATTCAGCAGAATCAGTCCCTGAGAAATTTGGTGCTGCCTTAGCTTTCTGGAGGTATTCTAAAACCCAGAGTACCCTCTGCGTTTATGGTCCACAATAGCAGCTGCTGCTGCCCAGAGACCATTTTGCACTTACTTGTTGTTGCAATCAACCGTTTCTCCATCTCTCCCCATGAGGAGGTAGCGTTTGCCAGGCACAATGTTTAACTTGCACATGGAGCGTGTTAGGAACTGTCGGTGGTCACCCACTTGAATGCTTTCATCAGCAGCTGTGGGGCAAGAAGAGAAAACCACATGAACTTTTCTATTAAAGAGAAGAACTGTAGCCCACAGGACACGACCCCCTGTGGTCATTTGCCCCACTGCTAAGCCAAGGTGATATTTCCCTTGGTAATTGCGGACATGGGAATAAATGGCCATGCTATGGTAGGATACATTTCCCTTACGACCTGACAAAAAGGTCACTTTTGCCTTAGCTGGCTGTCTTGGCCTTTGCAGTAGTTATTGAAGAAGCTGTTTTCCTATAGACCTTAGGACTTTTCAGACTTTATGGAGTTTGCTTAAATCTCAGACACTGAAGGAAAAGCCAAGGAAAACAGAAAACGTGTCTTGGGGTGACTTTATGATGCTGTATCCCTTATTGTCTGCCCTATGCTAGACATGAGTTCTGAGCTTTTAAAGCTAGGTCCAGGAGAGATGGGGAAAAGCTGGTGGAATTCTTTTAGCAGCCTGTGTTCAAAAACATGGACTCCCCTGCACTCTCACTGCTGCAGAGCCGAGGAAGCACCTTCCTGCTTTTCCCCAGCTCTTGGCTCCTTTTTCTCAGGACAGAGACAGAGAGTCAGAGTTCATTCTTGCCTGCTGGCCGAGGCAAGAACTTTTCCTGGGACTGTGGCTTCTTCTCCGGAAACCGTTCAGCTCAGGTCTGGAACACCATCACTGGGAGGCCCCACGCTGCAGCCTGGAGAGGCCCAGGCCTCACCCCAGCTCTGGAGAGAGCGGAGCTGCACCCACAGAAAGGACTCTGAATCTACCCAGGTCTTCTCCACAGCAAGAGGTTTTATTATTTAATATTATTCATTCTCTCTTGCCTGCATGCACCCTGCTTGTTAAATAAACAACATTTTTTCACTTTCCTCCAGGAAATCTCTTTCCAAACCTGATGGGGGAGGCACTGCTGAAACCTGCCTTCTATTAGAGGACCCGTTAATTTTGGACGTTTCCTCATAATTTGTCTCAAGCCGGGACAACATGCTATCATCTATTTCAGAATGCTCAGGTTCAGGGTGGTCTTAAAAGCTAGCAAACTAAATTCAAATATTTTGAGCGTCAACAATGCAGCAAACAGTATTAAAATCTCACTCTCCTTCATACACCTGACCTGAAGCTTACTGATGCAGTCTTTATGCTAGTCCCTCAGAATCTGATACACAGGACACGGTCCTACTGATCTCCACATTAAAATAACTTAGAAACTTCTGCTCTGGATTCTGGCTCAGAAGATTATTTATTCAGAATAATCTGCCCACTACAGAAGAGGGCATCCAAAGCAGATGAGATGGATGCTCAGATACTGCAATGACATGAGAGCTGACAAGATGCTTATTCATTGGACCAATCTCAGGTCATGAGGACATTATGTTGCTTAACTAAAACAGTTATCAAAGTCCATTTGAGGGTAAAAAGCAAATAACAGCAATATTCTAGTTTCTTACTCTAACTATAATTTGAAATTTCCTGCACAAATTCAATATTAAACCAGTTTAAATTATAGGTAAATTACACCACAGTCTTTTTATCAGTTAACAGAAACTTGTGCAGCTTCTGCTGTAATAGAGAATATTATACTACAAGTAACCAAAACCCTAAAGGTAGAATAAAAACCTGAAGTAGAATATTCTAACTTTAATTAGATTTCAGAGAATTTTGCATAGACTGTGATCTGTGAAACCTAGCTTTAAGAACCTTATCTCCCACCTAGTTAAAACTTACATTGGTTTTATGTACTGTACTTATACATCTGCATTTTTAGAGAGAATAGTAAGTCCTGTAGGTTTTCTCATATAACCCAAGACCTTTTTGCTGTTCCTCTGCTATATTGTGTCCTGAATTTTCATTTTGTTCATGGAATGCAGAGATGGATCAGGACTACTTGAGAAAATGATGATGTTATGCCTCATTGGGCTTAAATTACCAAGGTGTTTCTCGGTTCATATGCTTCATAATACAGTTTAGACAGTGGGATCATAAACATTTGAGTTGCTACCTTAAGTGGTTATTATGTAGTTTTTAATTTTAAATTTCCAATTTAAAAAGAAGTTGAAATTTAATGTTTCAAAGCATCCAAGAAGAATTTAAGGAAAACAATTATTTCAAGTTTTAGAATCTATAGTGGGAAATACTTTTTAAAAATGGGGGGAAAAAAAGAAGCAGAAAAAAAAGATTCAACTTTGTATGGGCTATACTCTTCCCCTTAAGGACTCCTGAAGGACTCTTAGGACAACATAAGTATTAGCTATCTAAAACATATACATTAATCCCAGCAGTAATCAAAGTAATCTGAGAAGCATACACCTGCAAAATTCTCTTTTGCTGACTCCCAAACACAAATATGTGTTTCCATCTGTCTTCTGAACCAACCCTTTACTTCAAAGACTGTAAAGGAAATAGTGCCAGGGTCCAGAGAGTGAGATTTTACCCTACTAATTCTCACCTACACTTGGTGATAGCAACAGAGGCCAACCTCACTCAAAAGAGCCACAGAGAGTACAAGAGATAACAACTCTAGTTCAGTCACAGGCTGATTTGGGTGCAACACCTAGCTTTTTCTTCATCCTCATATGGCTTCATGCCTCCTGCCAGCCTTTCTCACGCCTGCTGAAAACTTACTGATGCTCAGAAGCTACATCTGATGGCACAAACCAAGAAGAATTTTCAAGTATATGGGAATAGATGACATCTTTTCCCTCCAACTTCACATTTAAAGGATGTTTCTCTCAGCTACCAAAACCCAAAATCTTTCCAGTGCTTGCCTGCAAGTTGTGAGTACAAATGCATTTGGATCCAGAGCCCTAAAGCCTTTAAATCTTGTACGTATTCTGAAGGGATTAATAAAACTTTCCATCAGGATACCATAATCTTCTAGTCAGTATTTTGATCACTAGGTACATTATCATTTCCCTCCATATGGAAAGCCCTGGGTATGTCAGATGCTCTCTCTGGGCTCAGGAAGCATGGACCTTATTTTCCTACAGGAACTGAACATTGGGCACAGATCACAAGTTGTGTGCCATGAAGTGCTGTGTGACATTGCCAGTCCCCTGGGCAAAGACTGATGAAGTGAGTTAATTATTCTGTTCCTAAGAGGGAAGACTTCAAAGCCTTTGAAGTTGCTTTTTAAATGCAATCTCTGGCTGCCAAACTCAAAACTGGTGACCAACATGATACTCCAGCAGCTGAGGTCTAGCACAACATCTGACAGCTTCCCCAGAAATTACTTTGATGAGTATCAGTGCTCTCTGATGCTGCTGATTATGTTCACATGGGGGCAGCTGGGATGGCAGACCTGCAAAAGGACGTTGTTTAAGAGCTGTGCAAATCTTTACACTGCACCTAACAACAAATAAACCTATTTCTTTATCACAGTTATTAAATTGAAGTTCCAGAAGATTTCCTGTCTTCATTGACCTCAGGCAAGTCACTGTGGACAACTCTCCACAAGGGTTGCAATTGCTTAATAATTAGTTGAGCAATAAGCACTTCAAATCTTCATCCTGTATCAGAACAGATGTCAGTAGATATATCTACACTAGAAAAAATAAGGATCTGTCAACAGTCTATAAAATGAACTAGCTGATGCAGAAGACATAATATACACACTATGCATGTTTTTTGAAGGGTTTATCTTAGACTAGCTCCAGTTTATAGCCAGGGACTCAATGCAGCTGGAGCGTGTCCTCTGGTTTAGTTTCATCTGAAATGATTGAAGTTTGTGTGCTCTGGGATTGCACAATGTGAACAAAAATCTACCCCTGGGCTGAACTGAACAGTGAGGCAGCTGCACCAAGTAAGCCCTGCAATAAATATACCTTCTTGCAAGCCTAGTGTAGAAATATATCTGACCCTACTTTTCCACAGCAGAAGAAGGCATCTGGCGTGGCTCATGCTGGGTAATATTTAGTCAGCCTAGATTTCCTACAGGTGGATGAAAGGAGCCAAACTTTTTAATACTTACCTGCTTTAAGGATTTTGTGGATTTTGGCCTCATAATAATCAAAGACATTCTTCTTTGTACTGTTGAGGATCTCCACCTCATATGCTGCAACAGACAACAACTCTGTGATGCCACATGGCAATACGAAATTGCATCCAAAGACTGATTAACAGGTGTGCTTTTACCAAGTGTCTGAACAGAGACCAGTGTAGCTTCTATTCACAAACCATGGAGTTATTAATCAAGAGACTCTAGATTTGTATTCCTTTCTCTGTTTTTTTTTTGAAGGAAGCTCCTCTGTGGTGAGGTTTTCACTGTTTTTCCTGTCCTTCTGTTAGCATCAAACTTACCAATAGTGACCAACCAGTTTTCCTTCAGTAGTTTATCCAATTTTTTATTCAAAGAAGAGCCCAGAAAGGCAAATTAACAAAGGAAAAAATGTTAATCTAGCTCTGCAGAAGAAGCTACTGCACCATGGCATGACATGGAAAACCTACTCTCTATTTACATCCTGTAACATGAGGGATGTACGGGATTGGGGTACTGCACCATGGGTTTTTTCCAAACCCTGTAACATAATGCCATCCTTCCTCCCCCCAGCATCCTGCTGCATCTTTCCAAGGCCTTTACTTCCCAATTCACTGCCCTGATGACTAGGACTGCACATGCCTTCATTTCATCTCCTCAGCAGCTCGGTCACATACAGAAACCCTACTCAATTCAGGAGAGGTCTGGGCATGTAAACCCACAAGTTTATACTTATTAAAATGAACAATGCTGAAATTGACAGTTGTCTTTCATGCCTTACCATAATCTGCAGTAGGTTGGTAGCAGACAAAACTAACACGTGTGGTTTGTGTTAATGCTTTGCTGAAAGTTGATTTTTGTTTCGGGCAGGGACCTGGAGGGGAGACAACAAGTGATACACCTCCATAGGCATGGGTATGTAGACAGATGTAGTTCGCACACATTCACACATCAATATAACAGAGAATGTAATGGCAGAACAACTTTCTTAGTGGTATCATACAGGGTTTTTACATACACACGCACTGTGTATATATACTGCATTTAGCTATCGAAAGATCCTGGCTGTCTTAGAAAAAAACCAATTTGATACTGAACATCCTAGAGGATGAATGTGTCCTGTATTAAACATCAGGATAATTCTAATGGTCCTGGTCCTTTGTGGGCTTAACAATTCCCATGTTAAATGTTCCTAGAAGTAACTATCTTCTTTTAGACCAGCCTGTGTAGTCATTCCTTACCTTCTGCACACTGGCACACGTTGGCGTGGCACAGCTTTGAAAGCATGGCACTGTGCTTGGGAGCACTGTAGAACACACTGCACTTCCTGTCTGTGGACAAGGAACAAAACAGCTTGTCTGGGAGAGCTCAGGTGGAAAAGCCTGTACAGTACAAACATTTGCATTTGCAGTACATACATTTGCAGCCCAGCTTTTCCCTGGTCCAGAGAAAGCAGAGCACTGAGGGACCAGATGCACATCAGCAGTTCACAAAGACCTATAGCTTAGGCACCTAGAGTACAGCATTTCCTTTCAGCTGGGCAACAGTTTGGGGTCATTTTTGTTCAGTTTGGAAAATTTTTGTTTGGGCATTCTGTTGTTATTGTTGTTGTGGTGTTTTGTTTCTTTTGGTTTGTTTTTTTAAGTTGTAGTCTTCGCTCCCCCCACCCTGTTTTTTTTGTTCACTCTGGAAACTATTCATCTTGAAAGCATCTTTAGCCCATAGATCAACAGTGAACAGTACACTGTTTCACAAGAAGATAGGATCAACCAATAGTTAATGGGTTAAACCCAGTGTGAACTGTCTTGAATTCCTCAGTTAAGGCAAAGTAGAGATTTGACCTAATTTCGAATATTGTTTACATAACTTTGGCAAAAGGGGATGATTTGCATTTAACATTCTTTGAATGAGGAACAAGACTGGTTTCCCTGGCAAGCACACTACAAAAGTCAAACCTCTAAGATTGCCTATCTTAGATGTATAAAGACACAGCCTGACAAAACAAAATGTGAGTGAAACATGCTTAAAAGCACCTTGAGAAACAGGAAGTCAGGAAATCTGATTTAAAAACCCATGAGTGCAAAAATTCATATTTTCAGTCCATTTGCAATACTGGACCATTCCTGAGAAGATCTCTGTTTAGATAATCTGAAGTAAGTGGAAGACAGTTATGCAAAGCAGGTTATTTTATCACTTGACAAAATTACATGGTTTTACACACCACATCAAAATCAACTTTCTATAGACTGGAGGGGTTTTTTGAGGGTCTCTCCTTTAAGCAGTTATGCATCATTTTTCTGTGTCCTTACCAGGGTTGTAAAAATCATAAAGGATGGCATTTGCTGGCTGAACCAAGCCCATGGGATTGATTTGCTTTGCCCCAAATGATATACAGTCTGGGTCCGGTCCACTTGGGAGCTGGAGGAAAAAGGAGCAACAGTTTTGATGAGAAAACTCTCTCTCCTCAATCAATTCCTTAATGTTTGTGCCTGTGCTAGTTGTTGAACACTTGTTTCTGACGGCATAGCTGAGCTAATACTGATACCTGCTTTGCTGTGGAGGGGAAGCAACAAGTGAGTGTAGGGTGGAGTCATTATCCAAAATATTGGGAAATAGACACAGAAACTAGGGATCCTGATGTTTACATTTGTTTGTCACTATATGGATCTTTGTCTTGACATGCAAGATGTCCATGTGGAGTTTACAGGACTGCCAGTTAACACTTTTGTTACTGTGGATGGTAAGCATCCCTTCTGGCTAGAGAGGGAGAGGATTTCTCTTTATTCTTGAGTCAAAGGCCAAATCTTGAATATGAACTACATTGCCTGGGACATAGAAAGGTGAAAGATGAAGGTGTGTGTTTCCCTTCTTCCCTTCCTCATTGTTCTTTCCAATGAGCCGTTCAATAATAATAAATGACAAAAATTACAGAAAGGTAATGGAGAGTGAAAAACACAATGATTAGATTTTTAAGAAGTCTATAAGCTATCTGAAATGGCAGGGATTAGAAAATCATTGGATTTGCTTACCTCACCAAAGTAGAGCAAAACCTTCCCTTCCTTGTACTCGTAGTGCTGAATGTACCTGTCTGAAGCTGTCACCAGCTGCAGGAAAAGAAAGAAACAAACAAATCAGAACAAACCCCTGGCAGAACAGGAACACCTTTGCTACCATCCTCCATATTCTAGTTTGCTTTGTTCAGCTGCTTGATTTGTTCAGCCCTCTTTCTTCCTCCCTAAAGGAGACAGTCCCTGAGAGCATGAAACTGAGCAAAGCTCCCTCAACCAAGCAGGCTCCAGAACCCAAAACTCCCTAGCCACATTTTCAGAGCACTGTGCCCCATCTCCTTGTCACTGTGCCCTGCCACCAATCACCTCTAAAAGACTACTTGCCTTCTGCTCTGCAAGCACAGGATGCACTGTCCTGGTGTGTCACAGGACAGCAATATGTGATAAGGAGAGGCACATTAGTGCCCTGCTGAGCCCTGCCCCAATTTCTTTTACAAGGGACTAAGAAGGCTGAACTCTGTTCACCACAAGCTTTGCATTTCTTGTATAAATTCAGAAAATATTTGTATTAGAATGAGAATAGTGAAAACCAATCAATCAGTCAATCTATCCATCTATCCATCCATCCATCATCTGTTTGTTTTCCTATGTTTATTCTATGGATTTTTTTGAATATTTTGAAAGAAAAATTTTCTAAAGGGTCTATAAAAGGTTGCACAGAAAAATGTGTTTCTAACCTGTTCGAGTTCCTTCGTGTCCGGCTCCAACCCACTCAGCAGAGTGAGATCAACCAGGGACATCTTTGGTGCTTTGGAACCTGTGGACCTTTATAAGGGAGATGGTCAGCAGTGAACACTTGCACTGAACAGCCAGGTTGCTTTGAAGAGTTTGGATCTTCAGGCTTGCTAAAGGTGAAGCAAAACATTCTGCTCCATTTAACTTTCCCAAGTGGATTTTAATTTGAAAATTAGCTGCCTAATTCACTAAGAGTCACGAGGTAAAATGAGTCATCTAAACTAGTCAAATGGGCATCAAAAACCCAGGTGCCTTGCCTGAGCTTCTCATAAAGACTTTCCTTAGAGCTGAGAGGCAGAAAAAAATCACCTGTAAACAACAGTTCATTCCACCTTAAAAGCATTGTTGAAGACAGGGAAATAAACAATATTGACAAAGTCTCTGTTCTCTATTGCCTACAAAGTGGAGATAGGAAATAAATTTATCCAAATTTTTCACAGACTAAGTCAAATTTACATGACCTTTGCTGTCTGAGGCAAAAATCCTCATTGCTGTAATTATCCACTAAATACATGTATTGGATTCCCAATCTTTCTGCTTTCACCTTCTCTAATATTGGGTAGTTGCGTCATTGCTGGAAAGCGAAGTTGTTCTGTGCTCACACAGGGTGCCTTGACATGAGATATTTTGCATACACTTAGTGGTACCTCAGAACTTTTTATTTTGGCACTGTCCCTTTCCCATAAGGGGTGCACCACAGTGTGGGGAAGAAGAATGGTGATGTAACTCATGCCTTCAGTTTTTCTCCCAGTCTTAACTACAAGGAGTTTCACACTATTGTCTAAGCCTCGGCATAACACTCAGCAGAACAGTGGATGTGGGAGTGATAAATGGTGCACAGCAATTTACGGGGAAGATGATGCTTTGGCCAGTACATGATTCACTGGATATGTGCTTAATGAGGGAGAGTGAAACTTGGGAATGAGGATAACTTCAGTTCTCCCCTGCCATTGTTCATGACACTGTCTGGAAGGGGGGATAAAACCACTGTCTTCAGGGCTTTGCCAAAGCCAGTAGAAAACCAGAATTCTACTGGGGAGCAAAACCTGCTTCTGTCATCCTGCTCCTTTCTAGAAGAGGAACCCAGGATAGCCACAAATCTGTGCTTCTGAGACCAATGCCAGACTGTAAATGGGAACAAAGACAGGTGTTTCAGTATTATGCTGCATGGGAGGGTTTCTTTTTTTACTACCTCTGCCCTTGCCAACTTCTTGTCACAACAGAAACCCCGTCTACCCCCCTCTGCTCTCCTAGATAGTATTAGACATACTTTCTTTTTTTATGAGGCCAGCGTGTGACCACAAAGGAAGCAACAGTATCTCTCCAGAAAGCGATGAAACTCTGTAAATGTGTTACTACTGCATTCTAGCTGTATTTACCTTTTTTAATAAAAGATTTCTTTCAAATTATTAGCCTGCCAGGTGCTTTAGAGTCTCCCCAGAGTCTGATGGGACAGAATCTGCAGTGGACATTTGAAATCTATGTAAGCCATGTAAATAAACCTCATCCATTGTGTGGAAACCTTTTCTCCTGCCATGGGAGGGAGGACACACATTCACAGTGTATGCACACTCACAGAAGGTCACTAGGTTGGATGCTGAGCTTGTGGTTATGAAGAACGTGACAAAGGAGAAAAACAAAAGGAGAGCTGATCTTGCAGACCTACCTGACACAGACTTTGTATTGCAAGGATTCTGTTTTGCTGGGAGTAGTCACATCCCTTTTTCTTCTGCTGCGGATATCAAACCAATCAATTTTAGACAGCGTCTCGGATGTGTTGTTTCCTGACGTAGTCAAGTCCTCATAATCATCGTCTTCATCAGAGTATTCAGCTTCTGGAGGTGAGAGACACGGTCAGCCATGCACAAATTTGCCTGCAACTTGGCTCCTTTTGGTATAATGATAAATATCATTGGGCAGTCATGCCATCACTGTGAGTTTTATAACAGTTCACTGTGTCAGTGTTTCCAATTCATTCAGAGTTAGAATTTCAGGGGTAACTATAGTAAGAAAAACTAACAAATCTAGCTAAGAATGGGGTTTAGGCTATGCATAAATATGTAAAGGACAATCCCCCCCTCCAAAAGTTAACAATTCAAACAGAAAAAAATGCAGACATAGGCAGAGATGATGATGAATACACACTTCAGGGGATGGAAAGCACATCCTTGCTCATATGAAAGACCTATGACAGATCAGCCTCAAAGAGTTTAAGCCCACACGGTAGGTCCCTTATTAGGCAGGGAACTGAGCTGGGCTTTCCCCTCTGTGAAGGGAGCTCACCTCCTGTTTCTTGAGAGTGTCTGACTGTAACTGTGTAACTGTTAAGTACCTGCTGCACCTACAGTCACTCAGATAGTTATTATACTATTTAAAATAAGAATAAGAATAATAAGGTACATGCAGCAATAGCTAGGCAGAGTTCAGGGGCTTCTCCTTTTCCTTGTTTCATTCATTTGTTCCCACTTTCCAAGGCTGGAAAGCTATGAAATATTATTAGCAGCTGGCCAAATGTGTCACCTTTGAGACCCAACCCCTGCACCTTTCGCTCACCAGAGTACTTCAGGCTCCCTTCCACTTCCACTGTCAAAATCAAATCATTGCAGGTGTTGTTCTTCAGCTCAGGCGACCAGTACATTTTTAATATCTAAGATGAACACATAAACAGCAAGCCACTAAAAATATCATTTAAATGACATGGAATTTACTCATCCAGGGCTTCTACACATGGTGATGGGACATGGGAGTGTGGAGAGAAAGACCAGTCCCCCAGTAGCACAAACTGGTCACAGAGGACTCTCACGGATATAAGCAGGTCCCATGTGCAATTCGCAAATGATGTGGGACTCTTTTGAGATAACCACTCTCCATTCCCAACCACAAAGAGGTCTTTCAAACTCCAGCCCCCTCTATCACCCCTGACATTTTATACATTTAATAAAGTTAAAGACAGGAAAAATTGACTGTTCATAAGGCCAGGCTTTAGGCCACAAATTTTAGAATTCTGGAGGTAGGAACACAAAGGTTGAGGCCATGACAAGTAAGTTTTCACTTTGTTTTCAAAAAGGGATTAAAAGAAGTCCAGTTGGACTCTGGATTGTGAATTTACAGCTTACACTCATTGTCCCATTTCCTTTGCCGTTTACAGATACTTCAAGTTTTCTCCCAAGTTCAAACTGCAAACCAAGGGGAAAAAAAAGATTATTAGTCTGTGCTCAGCATTTGATCTATTGTTTTCCTGACATCTTGACAGTCTTCTATGCCTTTACCCTCCAAATCTGGGTGGGGAAAACTTTTAGCTATGGAAGGAATTATACCTCAAGTCTCATGAGATTTTAAGTGTGCTGTGTTACTGCATCTTACTGTGCTGTTTTAGGGCCCAGTAGATATATTTTAGCAACTTCACTCTCTCCTTTGTATCCTGGATTTCCCATTTTCACAGTTCTCAGCACACTGAAGATCAGAATATTCCCCTTCTTCCTCATTCCCTTGAAAAAGGGAATCCTGGCTCCCTTGGATTCCTGGCTGCTCTTCACTTTTGGGAAAGATTCACATCACCAAAGTCCTCAAAGAGGCAGGAAAGCACCTCTCAAGTGTGCTGCTAAGCACCTGCTTGGTGGTGTTTTTTGGTTTTTTTTGCTTTGTTTTTTTTTTTTTTTAAACTTAAAAAAGATTCTGTTGTTTTAGAGATTAAATTATTTCAAGGTGTTATAAACCAGCTACTTCATGGTTGCTTAACATGACAAAACTCAGGCCAGATGATCCAATTCTCCTGTTTGAGGCAAAAATGTTAAAAAAAATGGTGGTTCTGTACCTCTAGCTGCTTCTGAAATTCTTCATGGGCATCAGTCAGAACAATGCTGTAGTAATTTTGCCTTCCAGGTGTTCCCAGTCTGACAGTCAGGTCAGTGGAAACAGTGTTCAGTGTCTGTATGCTGTATGCTGACAGAGCTTCTAAGGCTACCACTGTGTCCTAGGAGAGAAAGAAAAGCAAAAAGACCTAGCAGTTATGCCAGGTTATTTCAACAACATGTGAGATGACATTATCAGCCACCTTGAATTCAGTTTTATGCTTTTTGCTGCTTTGAAGTGCTCCTGTATTTGTCTGTTCCTACCTGCACAGACTATTCATTTAATTTCCCAGCTTCTTCTTATAGCACTAAAATTGTAAACAAATTGGAGTCCTGACCTTAGATTGTCATATGTCTTCATGAAGACAAAGAATTTTCTTTGCTGGCTTTTAACTATTTTACTTGGGCCATTGCTAATTAACGATTCAAAATCTTAAGTGCTTCATACACCAAAGAAGTTGAAAATTAACTGTTATGATGCTTTCAAATATAAATGAAAAAGTTTTTATGGGACTTTTATTTCCTTCCCTCCCCTTAAGACTCCCCCTGAACTGGTGGTCAGGCACCTGTGTAGAGCAGTACCCTCCACCGTAGTTCCTTCTTTCTGTCAGCCATGCAGCAATAGGCCTGGCATATTCCATGTCTTCCAGGAGCAAGGTTTGAAGCAGGGCATAGGCAGTGGTTTCCACCGAGACTGCGTTGTTGCCATTTCCCCAGTAGCGCTGCTGCTTTGCTGCAAGAATAATTCAGTCTTGAATGCCACTGGAAGAGACATTTGCCAAAAATCGCTATTGTTCTACACAGTGGATATTTCATGTCATGGCACTGCGGAACCACTGATGCGATGAAGATTTTTTGCCTTTTCTTTTATACCCGTTTTACCTTTTCTACAACTTCTGTATTCTTAGTGCTTTTTACCTGCATTCTTGGACTTGTTTGTCAAGCTGAGAGACTAAACATTGTAGAAGCTTTGTAGGCAGAGGATAGTGTGCCCCAGACCCCAAGGTCCTCTCCAGAACACATTCTGTAAACCAAGATAGAACCATGCAGGGGAAGGCTCCTTGGGGAGGGGGGCTCATTCAAGCCTCTCATTGGGGAATTTTTGATAGATATGCTAATCAGTAAAACCTATAATGTTATACCAGATCTTCTGGGGGAATTGCGGGGTGCATTTTGGTGCATTTGACCTGGACGTGTGCACCTAAGGATCCTTAAAATAAATACCAAGGTAAAAACCCTTTTTCCCTTCTAACCGTGTTTGACTCTTGATTTTAAGACCAGGATAAGGCATCACCACAAGACACGGGTGCTGTTGTGAGAGCAACAAATCACTTGGCAAGCAAAGAAAATGGAAAAGGAAACCCACAACTTTTGATTTTGACTTCTCCAACCATCACAGTCTAATGATCCCATTGTACAGAGATGTCCATCTGATGGAGAGGTAGCATTGTGTCTGGTGGTCCCTCAGGCATAATTATTAATATTAGTATTAATTATGGCCACAAATCCAGCCTTGATTAAGGAGAACCATATTCCCTATGCTTAAACTGGGGCTGTTAAACTGCAGTGTATTTACCAAACGCATTGGGAGGAATTACCAGGACGGCCGTGCAGCCGACTGACTCAGCAGTCACCCTGTGGGGTAAGTGGTGACATCCATGGGGAGCTGGGACAAAGCACTCAGAACTCATGGGGGGCTTTGAAGGCAGGTGGGCTGGAAGAGACACCTCCCTCTTGACCACAAATCCGGTCTGGACTACTCCTGTATGTTACTATTTTCTCATATGAAGTTTCTTCTTTCTCATTTGGCTTGGACTTTTTTTTCTTCCCAGGGGAAGCAGAAAATATAAATGAATAGTTACTGTTGTTTTGTTCCAATTCCAGAATCAGAGAAGGTCATGATTCAAGCTTCATTATGCTGTCACTTTATAGTGCTATTAATTACAAAAATTACATATTAAAATTTCAAACATTGAAATATTTAATTATACAATTTAAATAATTAAGTACACATGTACATACAGTTGTCTGTATGTACATACATACAGTTGTATAAAATTAATTGTTCTTAATTTACTTCAATTTGTTTTGTTCATGTAAGTGTGCTCAGAGTGTTTCAATTAAGAAAAGTGCTTTCCAAAAGTTATTGTTAAGAATGGTTACCAGTACCTCCATCAAAAGAAGAACAGTCCCTTAATTTTTCTTTCACAAACTGAGCATCTTCACTATCAGACTGCACAAGTGTCAGAGCATAAGCAGTGATTACTGTAGAATAGCAGTCAGTATTTCTTGAAAATTGATTTTTCATGTAAGCCACTGTTCCTGTAATCACTCGTGCCTGTGGAAACAGAATGGATCCATTTGTAAAGATCACTGAGACCTACTGTAACTTGTGGCAAGAATACCAGGAAATTGGAATACTTCACTGTAGTAATTTTTAAGACAATTATAATAATATTTGCTTAGTGATTAAAGCCACTGATGATGGAGCGTGTAGCTCAAAACACCTTGTTGTATATTAGGCCATGGCATCTTTTCCTATCCACCACAGATGTGAGCAGATTTTAAACTCCTCATTCGCAGTTCTCCAAGAGACAGTAGGGTGGATATGCCCCCGTGCAAGAGCCTGCAGACTTAAAGAGTCAGGCTTCCTACCACATCAGGTGACTGGTAGACATGCAGGGTCTGTTGCAATGCTATGGTTACAAAGGCTGTCATTGCCAAATCCTCTTCTGCTGACTTAATGCCACCCTGAAAGATGAAACATGGAAAGGAAAAGTTAGAAGTGCATGGACATGCTTGTGATTAAATCTAGAAAGTCACTTTCCATGAAGGTAAGAATCTTCTATGCAAACCCTCTGATCATGTACCATGTATCTGTAGCCTTAAATTTTTCTCAATAATATGTGTCCCTCTAAGGTATGTCTTCTACGGTGGCAGCCAGTTTGCATTAAACAGTGTAAGAGATAAGGAAACTGCCACGTTCTTCAGTTGATAATCAAAAATTTAGTTATTTATCTTACAGCTAACAATTTACAATTCCTCATTGAAACATTCATGGTTTCAATTTCCAATCACTAGGGAGGTGAGGTCTTTTTTCATTTCTGTGCTACTCTACACACTAAAGAGCCCTCTACCTTGCAGACAGAACTTTTCTCCTATAGAGGTATTTATACACCAATACCAGATCATTTCTTATCCCTCTTCTTGGTAAAGTAAGCACAGTGCCCTCGTTAGCTTTTTTCCCCTGAAAGTTCTTGAAGTATATGTAAGATTATCTCAGCTTGAACACAGGTCAAAAAAACCCTTTGACCAATCCTTGAGCTACTTGTTTCTTTTTCCCCAATAGTGTTACATCAGCTGTGAAACTGGCTTTGAGTGTGAAAGCCTCACTAGCTATTTGACACAGATCATTAATAATATTAATGCATGATCTTTTTATATATGGTCACTACACTGCATTTCCAATGAGTTTTGGAAGATGCACATTACTTTCCTAGACTAAGTTCACGGGCAGTAAAAAAAGTTTCTGTTTCTATACAGTTATAGAGGATGTGTAGACCAAGATATGCAATTAGAAATTCTGACTAAGTGTTATCATTTTCTTTTCTCACCAAGGGAGTGGTGAAATACTGAAGCTGTTTACCCAGACAGACTGGGAGGTACTTGAGACCCAGCTGGACATGGTCCTGTACAATCTGATCTTCTGGACACCCCTTCAAAATGAAGTTACAATTCTACACTCTATTTCCTTTGGCAGTAAAAGACATACTTTTTCACCAAACATGACCCTCAAAATTAATTTTCTAAGTGCTCTATAGGCATAGGTGAAATAAGTAGCTAAGACTGGATAAAAAGATAAAGGTGATGAGGTGCTAGCTATGCATCTGACATAACAGACCTGCAGACCTGTTAACAAATTAATTTTACGTTACAGATTTTGTACTTACATTACAGATTTATTTTCTTTAGATACATTTCTTGTTACTCAACAACTCAGAATATTCCTTTCAATACCTCATAGCCCTAAATGCACGACAAATTCTTCTAAATATGGATAACCTACCTGCATTGACCTGTCCATTACAGGGTGGTGGTCATGGAATGAACCATCTGCCTGCTGTTGATTAACCAAGTAGGAAATGGAGTTGATTATGTGACTGTCTTGGATACTGAAGTATTCTCTGCTCCTTGTGAGTACTTTAACAATGAATGCAGTTAACCTGCACAAAGGAAAATTTTCCGAACTTGTGATGACAGGTATTTATAGAATTTATATGTGCTGACTATATTGACAGAAAGATAAACATACTAATTTTATGCACAGACTCATATTCAGTATAGTGCACTCATTGGAACCTAGTGAGTTATTGCTCAGCATCAGCATGAATATTTCTACTCTGTGGCAAATGCAAAATAATCAGTGGCTCAGTAGAAATCTCTTTCACCAAGGGCTGAACATGCTCAGAGAACTTTGTGGCTGATTATTCATGACAAAAGTACCTAGGCAACCACCAGATTTTCAAAGTCCATCGCCAAAGAAAAGCTTCTGATGCATCAAATGATACTAGAGGTAAATTGAAAAAAAACCAACCAAATAAACAAAAATAAAATCCCAAAAATAAAACCCCAGGGAAAAAAAAATCTCTTACCATACACTACTGGGGGTTTCTTTAAATGCTCCATAGGAGCCATCCTCCTTCTGAAACTCAAGCAGTCTAGTGTAACCTGCATGAACAGGAGAGCACATAACTGTTCAGAGAACACCCATATTTACTGGGCATTTTCTTACATCACTTGTATTATAATGGATACATTCTGTATTGACTGGTCGAAGAGTTCATGGAGGTGTTCACTGGTGTGTAAGGAGGAAATGACTGGGTCAGCAGAAATTCACAGAAAAATGATCAGGCTTAGAAGGTCCCCTGTCTTGTTTGACTTAACTGAGCCTTGAAAATAACCTGAAAAGTGCAGATACCTATGGTTACAAAACATTTTATGTGTTGTGAATAAAGGGAAATTATTTCCCATTATTGACAACTTTTCAAGCTGTTGATTTTATGGTACATTGAATCAAAAAGTACACAAAACATCATCTATTGGGTCAGACACAGGCTTAGAAATCATAATTTGTGGCCTCTGATCTTGACTGCTGTTATCTTGATGAAGTTTGTATCATAGCCACACAATTCATTTTCTACTCTGATGAACTTCAATAAGAATCCATAATATAGGGACTAAACGATGATGATAATACCAAATACTTAATTAGCAGGATCTCACGTCACATTTGGCAGTCTTGGATAAATAGGCAAAGATCTCCACGCAGCAACTGCTAGCATGCTTTTAATCTCTATTTATACACTTATTTATTACACATAAAATGTGTGCCTCACATCTGAAGATCATAATGACAGGTGCATTGTATTGCTTTATGCCATAAGCACATCACTACAGTTAGACAGATCAGCTGTACCTGCTCCAATACTGACAACTCTGTGTTAGTGACATTTCCACATACTGTGGTCCTGGCTTTGCTGTATGTTTAATACCAGCTTTGGATCTCATCTTGGAGTGGAGTCTTCCAGAAGCAGACTTACAGGTGTCCTCTCCCTAAGGAAACTCCCTCCCTGGCTCGGTCCAAGGCTGCTGAATTCATTCTAGCTTATGTAATGATGAATACAGGAGTGGGGAAGGGAAGGCGTCAATATCATGATTAGCACTGGGAATTTCTTTTGTCATATTCCTCTTGATAGCCACTGGCAGAGATGTCTACATCCCAGCTGGCTATCCTAAGCAGTGTCTGTGATCCATGGGGAGAAATAAGCATTTTTTAGGACGTGGTTTACCTTGGTTGATTTTGAACATTGGGACGCAAAGAATAACTGGCCTTTGTTCATTTACTCTGAGAAGAGTTTTCATTGATCAGCTCAGATTTTATGTTCTACTTCTAAATTAGGCAAGAGAGAGGATGGGCTGTCAATGTCAATACCACCCAGTGTCAGATTCTGGCAATTAGTCTCCCAAGCCCTCTTCACAAGTTCTGGTTCTCATGTCTGTCTGCAGACAGTCAGGGGCATTTCTGTGTGGTTGGGGTAAGACATTGGGCATTCCTTCAGGAAGCAGCCTCAGCCAGTGCACAGTGCAAACAGATAACAAAGATCCCATCGTTTGGCTTCTGGTTGGTTTGGGTTTTTTTGTTTTGTTTCTGTTTTTCTTTCTGCCTACCTTTTTCAATCATACCAATGGCTTCCTGCTTCCGTTCAGGGTTAAAGTTCACCCACTGCTCGCTGGCATCCAGGTACTCTATAGCATAGACTGCAGGGGCCATTTTCACCATCGTTTGCTCTGCACAGCCTGTGGGCACCTGAATCAGCTTCTCAACTCCACTGAGACTCAGACAGTTTTCAACAGACTCGTCCATAATGTTCCCTGTGGTAAAAAACACAAGCTGTAATAGTTACCTTATGTAAAACTGATCGGTGTAATATGAATAAAGGTGATAATAACTGTAGGCTGACATTCCAGCATGGCCTGATACTCCTCACTATTAAACACTGTTTTTAGCTACTTCATAAAGCTCTTTGAAGAAGGGCAAGGATGAGGTGCCAGGCCCTGGGAAAGCTGGAGAAAGGAGGCTGGCCCAGTGAAGGAATATGAAGGAGAAAAAGCCCTGAGGCTACTGGAGGCAGGGAAGCAAGGGAAGGGGGAAAGACTGGTGTATCAGGTTTGGAAAAGTCTTGTCAAACCAGCCCTGATCCTCCCACAGAGGGATAAAAAGATTGTGCATTAATTGTGCCAAACATTTTGTGTTTGTCTTTTTTTTCTCTGCAAGTTTATAACTTGATGAATTCAAAGATCCCTTTACTTTAGAACAGGGATTTGAAATGGAAATTAATACCTTTTGTGTCACAAATGCATTCTTTTACATTTCCTGGGGGGGAAAAAAAAGTACTTATCACTAATAAAAGTGCTTGCTAATAGATGTTTTTAAAATACGTATGCATGAGTGTATATATATGCATACAGTTATATTTCATTAAATGAATATATGGTTGCACGTATCTCCTCTTCAGAAAAACAGAACTCTTCAGAACCTATACATCAGAGTCTGGCATCCTTATTTCTGAAATCTAAAGCAGATTTCTACAGCCCTACATGCAGCGTGGGGTTATTAGAGAAGATGAATTCTTCCCTTCACCTCTGGCCTTCCCATAATGTTGACCCGAGCACAGTGAGGAAGGATGGATCTCATAAAGCTATTGCATCCACTACAAGTAAGAAGGAGTAATTAGAAAGAGGAAAAGGTACTGGATCAACCTTGGGAATGTTTTATTTTATGACCTGGTCATGTAGCACAGACCACTTGAGTCATAACAGGAAAACTAGGAGAGAATGGAGACTTGCCATGCAGGAATGAGCAGCACAGAGGGGCCTGTGCCTTGTCACCTATGGAGAAGCTGTTGATGAAAAAATGACATTTACCTTTCAGGCTAACTAACACGTGGCTATCAGAACCCGGTACCATGTTAGATGGTCTGTTCAGGTCCACAGTATGGGACTTCACTGTAAATAAATAATAAATAGATATCTACATCCAGACTTTAAAAAAATAAACAGCATACTATGTAATTTTAGAAAAAATATACTTATCTTTCTTAAATTGATTTAATTTTCAGTCTTTAGCAATATTTTATACTTGAAACAAAACTTGTTTTTAACACCTTTTAAGACCCATTAGTGAATTAAATAGATGCCCAGTTAATATATAAAGAATGATACCTTGAAAAACAAAAGTAAAATAAGTCAACTCTAAAAATTTAGAATTTTTTTACTTTTTTCTTTCATGAGTCTTTTGCTATTTATTGGATGGAGAGATTTCTGACAAGTTCCGGTTAACCAAAGGAACGTCTGTGCATTAAGAAATATTTCACTGCGCCCATCATTCACCCCTCATTCCTACACCAAACCACATCTGTGTCTAACCCTTTTGGGTAACTTACAGCCACTGTTAATGCAAATGGTCTCTTCTTCTCTCTGTAAAACACCTTCAGCCTGCACAATTAAGGAAAGAAAAGTCAAAACATTTGCAAGCGCTCATGGCTGAAATTAAGCTGCAGGAAACCCGTGAGCTCCATACGAGCACTAGGCCAGCAGGTGGCACAAATAAGTGATTTTGAAGGGAGATTTCTCTCTAGGTAAAACTCAACCTTCAAATCAGAATTTCAGTTTCCCAGTAGAAATACTAATAAACTTTCCTGAATGTTTTGTGCTACTATTGAAACATTTCCCTGGATGAAATTCCTTTAACCAAATCGAACCCCCCAAAATTAAACTTCAAAGTTTATTCTCAGCTTTGTGACCCATCGAGTCACGTTCACAGAGGGACTCGTGTTTGTAAACCCCTCATGTATGAAATCCATGAAATTCTGAGTATGTCTTTGGTGTAAGACTTAAACTTTTTTCCTTCTGATTGCTCACATTTGTCTTCCTACACTTCCAGTTTTAATAAAGCTAATTTTACAGTTACTTTTCATGTTTTGGTGTAGCATTGAACTCTGAGGCTGTGTTTATACCTACAAAAGTTATGGCCTTTAACAACAGCAGGTTCCCAGCATCCCATGCCTTATATCCTTACCTACATGGCTATCCCCTGATATCAGGGGTGTAAGGATTCATATTTTGCACTTTTTGTGTGGATGGAAAAAAGCCCTCAACGGATGGCTTGGATACTGTAATGAGTCTGTGTTGGTGCTTGAAACATCATTTTTTTCTTAAAGGCTCCTCCTTTTTATAATTTTGAAAGAGAGCTAAGGTATTAAATAATCAATGCAACATCTTTGTTTGCCTGTGAATGTTGTATCTGAGGACAAGCACACATTTGTGAAGTGCCTGCCCTCAATTAGTTATACCTACCACAACTTTGAGATTTTTCCTAATGCTATCACTGTGCCCAGAATCCTGGTCGAAAGCAATAATGGTAATTGGAATTTCTCCCACAGTCAGAGGGACAACTGAGAAGAAGGCTGGTGTTGCTGAGTTCCCCTTAGCCAGCAGTGGCAGCTGCACAGCCTTCTCCGTCGTCTCTGCGGTGCACAGCCCCTTCACTGCATCCATCTTCACTACCACCTGCGGGGACAAGGCAACACCCAAGATCAGTCTTAGTGCATCACTGCACAGGGAAAATACCTCTGGAGGTCCCTTCCAATGTAAATTGTTCTGTGACCCTATGGTCTGTTAACATTCACCCACATTGATTAGCGCTCTGAAGTTAAATCAACTATTGTTTCTTCTTTACACTGAATTTGCAACAGAGTTTTGGCCTACACCCAAACCACAGTGAAGTAAGGGTAGTGCATTTTCATACATCCCAGCTCTACACAATTCAGTGCAGTTCAGAAGATGCTGGTCAAACAGCTGGCTGGGAGATGGGAAGAAGTGAAAAAAGGAGTATCAGCCTTAGGACAATGGAGGCCTTGAGCCCAGTGACAGCTGTGACCATATGCAGGACTGCATAGGAGTCACACGAAGACAAAAAGTGGCTTCACGTTGCAGGCACAATGAGTTTTGTGGCTAACATATTGGATGGTGTGCTCATAATATACCTCTGTGCTTGTGAAGTGTCAGCAAGTATCAGTGTCAGGAGCTGGGTGCTGCCCAGACAAGCAGGCATCAAGAAAGGAACTGACTGCTTCAATGGAGGGGAAGAAGACGTACCAAAAGACAAAGGATATGGCTATATAGCATGATCTGCTTTATGCAAGTAAGTTTGATTAGCAAGTAGAATTGGATCCTGGCCTTGGGATAGCTTTCAAGATGGGAGCATTATGTCTGGGCTGTAGGAGGGCACTGAAGGGTCATTCACGTCAAATTTTACAAAACTATAGAACTAGCTAGCTAGGCATGCACGGCACAGCAGCTGTTGATAACGCTACCTGGAGATCATTGGGCAGGTAGTTGTAAACCACTGCTTTTATTTCCAGTTGCTCGTTTCGTCTGACTGAGTACGGTAATCTCAGGGACACAAAAAAGTCTTTGAAAACTGCAAAGGTGTGGGGGTCAGCTACACAGAACCCTGGGGTGAGAAAAAGAGAAAAACAACTAGAATTGGGAATTCCGTACTTAACATCAGCTGATAGGAAGTTCAATGTCTAATCAAAACTCAGCACCTGGGCTCCCCTGAAGTCATGAGCAGGAGAGGAAAACAGGCATACTCAGAGCTAATTTAAACTCATCTGCTCTAGAGACCTGTCTCTTGTTTGCCCCCTGAAGTCACTGCCATGGTTTTTTGGCAGGAGTGTTTGCATGTTTCAGGAGTGAAATGTGGCCCAGTTTTCCTTTTTTTTTTTTGTTTCATGTTTAAAACACAATGACCTTTCCTTGCTTTCTGAAAATAAACTCTGTGCCCATCCCTGCACCCCTGGATGAGCCTCCCCTTCCAAAGGGGAGTGGGCAGTACAAGATAGACTCTTTGTCCATCCTGCATGATCCTCATCATCTAGAAGCTCCCAGAGAGCAGCACCTGAGAACCTGGGCTCTCTGGTGTCCAGACCTTGCTGGTCTTTTGCTGGTTTCCTGGTGCTCTTCTCTGCCTTAGAGGCCACAGACTTTCATGCTTTGAGATGGCCAGAATTTGGTCCCAGAATTATTCAAAGAAAAGTGACGTTACTACTGCTACCTTTCTTGTGGCTTCCTGGCCATGTGGAAGCTAAAATGGGGTGTTTTATAGAGTAGAAAGAATAAGAGACAGTTTTGATTGTACAATCCATCGTCTTCAAGACCCTCCTTCATGTTGCTTTTATAAATATAAATCTATACCTTAACTTATAGTTGGGCTTTAACATGGCATAAAAGAGAGAAGTAAATATCATGATCAAATCACTTTGTGTTTTTTCACTACAGACTTTTTTATACTATCAACATAGCTTATCTCTCTTTTAAAGGATACACCTTCTCTCTTTATCCATACAAAGAAACAAACAAAAAATACCCAATACTTATACCTTTTTCAGGAGATATACTTATTGCCTGAACTTCCCAGGTGGTTATAGAGTCAGGAGCAAAGTTTTTTACACTAAAAAACACAAAATAAGACTTATTAGAAGGCATATATAAAATGTAAACGTTGTCATTGGATGAAGTTTGAGTATTGTAAGGGAAAAACATATTCCCTCAGTTGTGGAGACAAAGTACTTGCAAATATTATGAAGTCCTCTGCATCAGATACTACATAAAGCTGATATTTTTATACATTTGACAGTACAAATTTAAACATATTCAGGCAACACAGTACCTGTGCTTTCCAGGGCTTTCCACTTCTTCAAAACTCCACCACCAACTCTCAGGAAAATAACTGCGCAAGGTGACAGAGGTTTCATCAAACAATTCTTCATGTTCGTTGTATTCTGCAAAACAGGAGCGAGGTTTCTTTTTGGAAGTCTTTGGTTGCTGACCTTACACTGTCTTGCAGAGAGTCAGCTTGTCAGAGCACAAAAAATGCTCTGAATGAAAAGATTTCATCTGTGTTCCATCTTGTACATTAAAGAAAATGTTGCAAAAAGAGAAGCAATGACCATAGCTTGTCACTGAACAAAAAGATAGTTCCTCTTGACAGCTTCAAAACTACATGGTACCAAACGAGAAATCAGTTCCCTGTAGTAAGGCTAGCAAAGATGTTCCTACTGTCCCACACTTGTGACAGACAGAGGATGAAAGGGAAAATCTGTGAGAAATTGTAGCAGAAATTACACTCCGAATAGGATTATTTTAGATGCAAAGTAATTTTTTCTTTTGGTAACATGAGGGGACATGTAATGTGTGGTCAGTGATAGACTTCGGGGAGAAGAAAAGAAGAAAGAGAAAAAATTATTCCTGGCTAAAGTGGACTTTTCTCAAGACATCATTTTGAAGGTGAAGGTGTTATAACAGTAGTACCACTAAAAAAAGAGTCGTAAATCTGAGACCACTTACAGCCCTGAATGCAAACAACCACCCCCTCCCCTGCTCTGCTGTCTGTGGCCTCTCTGGGGTGTGGGCAGAGCCATCAGATCCTCTGTAAGACTGTAGGGGCCAGCACTGGCTAAAGTGATTCCTGCCTTTTCTCACCCCAAGATGTTATCCCATCCCACTCCCACCTTCCCAGTGTCCAGGTGTGAAGATGCAATGCTGCATGGCTGCTGCATACTGTACCGGGGCTCTCTGACATGCTGATGTGAAAACTTCTTCCCCAGCCCCACAGCACTAAAATGCCCCTTGACCCTCCCCTGCCACCACAAGAAGGGTAAAAATGGCAGAGTTCTATGCCACTGCTCTTTACGTCGTGCCAAGCCCACTCTGTTCCTCTGCTTCGCCTGCTTCCTGAGGGCTGTGGCTTTGTCACAGCAGTCCTGGAATGCCTTCCTACATTCGTGGGAGCCAGACACCTTTGCCAGCCTTTTCACACAAGAAAACCTCATGGGATTTAATTTCATTCCATCTTGGCAGCATTTTCGTAGATCAGGGTTTTGGTATGTGTTGGCTGCAATAGAATTAAAGCCCAGAATTAGTGCTGTGTAAGTAGAAATCAGTGTAAAGGTGTTTATTGTGCTCACTTCTGTCATTCCTTGCCATTAACATTAGTTTTTATTGCAACAGTCAAGCTTCAGCCTGGGACCCTGAAAAGAGTCCATCCTAAGAACAGTCCACAAACACAGGAGGAAAGCATAGGCTCTATGGCATCCTAGACATTCTGTTCTAAGCCCTCTCTTCACAGTCAGACTGAATTAAAAATGCCGCCTTGCAGGCTGGAATTCTTAATAGAAGTAGCAATATCAGTGTTCTCCTTGAATAAAGAGTGTGGTTTCAAAAGTAAGGAAGAGTCCAGCTTCAAGCCTTCATGTCTTCTGGGAAGGAAATGTCAATTTGCATAAAATTTTTCTTTTTTCCAATTTATGCCAAATACTACACTAACTCTTCTTTTAATTGAAGCCCAAAGTACTAAAGTTGGCATAGCTTCAAAGCAGAATGTAAAAAAAAAAGGTTTTAAAACATTTTCTAGACATACAAGTAATTTTGAAAAGCCTCTTAGTCATGACTGATGACATGACATGTTATCCAGTAGAAGTGCTTCACATTTGGGATTATAAAGTGGTGAACTACTTTCCATTTACAGACATCATTTGGTTTTGTTTTTTGAGCTGTTTTGATGAATGATGTGTCAGGTCACACAGCATAGTACACACACTTGTGCTGGGTTATGTCGCTTAATGCAAGAACTGGGACTAAGAATATCATGGCATCTCTCACTATGCCATCACTGCTTGCTCCCTAGATCTCAGACAGATCCCTTTGCCTAGGGATCCCTCCCCCTGTTTAGACCTTCAGGCCATCCAGATGAGCAGACATACCAATTCCTGACATTTTTTTCTGAAAATCCAAAGATCTCTTCTGCCTTCTGGTACCCTGGAGGCATTTATATCCTGGGAAGGCAGAACAGAGGCACTTGGTCATGATGATACAACAGGAACAGCCTGATCATTCACATCATTCATGAAGACCTGTCTTAGGACCCATCTCATTGACAAAAGGCCCACAATTTGAAAGAGAGACCCACAAATCTTCCAGCCCTAGCCAACTGCTGCCTGCCCCAGCTGAGGTGGTCACCAAAGGACCAGCACCAACCATCTGGGATATCTGAGCTGCCAGCATCCAGTGGAAGAGCAGAAGAAAAATCCAAAGGCAAAGAGGATTTTACAACATGGTAGTAAAAATGTCTGATTATTAAGCAATCAGCCTCCCCAGATCTACTGTGGTCTTACACAAACTCCTAAAGGGCAGATTGCACTTACCTTCCCGAATGCTGGATTGAATTGTGTCTGATATAAAAGCCAGACCAACATCAGTAAAAACTTGAATGCTATTTGCACCACCACCCGCAGAACATCCGAGATCATATGAATTCATGGCATTAAATACCTGCCAAATAAAATAGCACAGATGGCTGCACATGCTCGAAAAGGGTTTATACACATATCAGAAAAATTCTTGTAGCCTTTAATTTGCAGAAGCAAGACAAACTGGTGGTGCAAGCTGCATTTAGAAGCAGATTAAAGCTGAGGGATGTTCTAGTTAGGGAGTGCTTTCAAGCAACGCTTTATTTAATTTACAAACTTGTCTGCCATAGAATGGGAATCCCCATCTTAAATATACCACTCATCTGAAATAGATCCTAAACTGCAAAATAAAAAACATTTTCAAGTTTAGCAAAGCGCTGCTTAAGCAATTAATAGCCATTAATTACATTTTGATCCTCTCATTAGTCATGGAAAATTTTGTTTGACTAGTAGATGTGGTATTTTCTCCTTACAAATATCTTACTTTTTTGGCTGTAAGCTTATTTTTCTTATTCAGAATAAAAACTGCTTTATCAACCACAGCTAAGGCAACTTTTCCTGCGTGGTCCATTTCAATCTCTAAGTTGACGTGGTCTGTTGGTTCATATATCTCTTGTTCTGTTTTCACTTTAATCTAAATAGAAAAGATTGAAACAAAAATTACATATTTGTTAATAAAAAGTGAAGATTCTTTGGGCCAGGAATACTGTCAGCTTCAACTTTCAGCAGTCAGAGGCTGGGAGAAGTTCCTGTTTTGTGGAGTTTCTGCCTGTGATCCTGTGTTTCGGAACACGTAGGTGCAGATATTTCACACTGAAGGAAATCACAGGGAACTGAAAGGTGTGTCTACCAGAATACTGGAGGCTGGCTTTCAACGACATTTAAGCACCAAAGGAAATTAAAAGTATGTGTAAGGGGTTTGTGGAACTGGGGTCTTCAATATAATTTTGTCATTTTCCAGTGGAAACAAAATTACCATGAAAGACAGCAGAAGATCTAATTAATGTACAAAACTAACTGAATTAAACCAGTCTGTAATAATATTGCCTGCTTTCTATAACACACTTGAATTTTTTAGCATGACTGAGTAAACACAGATTTGGTTCTGATGCACAGACTTCTGTGGTTTAAGAGGAAGTAGCCCAGCTGATTATGAAATTATAGGGAATTATTACTCTAAATGCCTGCGAACATAACTGAGTTTTGTCTTCGTATACATTGGTTTGTGTGATAGAGATGGAAAATTTTTTCTTTAATTTTTTTTTTTGCCTAATGTACTATGCCATTATTTTTTCAAAACAAACACTTTCAGTGGAAAAAGTAATTTTAGACAGCTGATACTTTTCAGCAGTTGTGTTTCATGCTATTGGAAAAATTTCCTGTGTCTTATTTTTTTCATTTTACCTTATGGTCCCAAAAAGTAGGAAGAAGAAGAGGAGGAGGAAGATGAAAGAAAGGCTTAGAGGGCCTCCTATTTTATCCACACTTTATTTTCTAACTTAAACTATTATTTTAAAATGCTTTTAAAATGCTAACAAATCTCAGAAAATTACTTTTAACAGAAATTGAAAAGATTAAAAAATTACTTCAAATTTATATTTTTTCCCCAATAAATGGCTTCACTTTCTTTCATATGATATAAATCACTACCAAAAGACAGTTATAAAGAGATTCTGCCCCCTCAACAATTCTATCAGCATTTTTTTGATGGATTTCTAATATATAGACGCTCACAGGGGGAGATGTTTTCTGTACAAAACTGTAGTTCTCATCTCTTTGAGGCACAACCCGGGAGCCTTTTGGCATGACTCCTGATGACTCCTTTTCAATAAAAAGGACATGTCTTTCACTTTATAATCCCAGGCCTGCACTTGCTCTGCCAGTACCCCATGCTTTTTTTCTTTAATTTTGGAATGCAACAGCAGAAGCCACGAGCTTTGAAAGAACCTTTCCTTCGCAGACATCCATGACATCCACCCACACAGAATCGGCGACGATCTCTTGCTGGCCCTCGTTCCCAATGAAGTAGTAGGCTAAAAAGCGAAAGGCAGGCACCATCTTCTCAGTGATTCTAAGGTTTATTACTTTGCTTGAGGCTGGGACCCTTCCCAAAACCTCAGCTTGTCCCTTTGCCACAACCTGCAAGGCAGAGACAAAAAGAAATCAAATGTTGTGACTATGCTCCAGAAAGGGCATTATGTTGCATAATTTTTCTTTTTTTTTCCTGAGGCAATTTCTGTTCTCTTCTAATGGCACTAACAGTTTTGATTCCCAAGCTGTATACCAGTAGCCTGGAGGAGACCTGCATACTGTGGTGGTGAATCTCTGCTACACTGGTCTTGTGGCCCAGGTTTGAACACAAATCTGTCACCCTTCACTCAACCTTACAGCTTGAGAAGGGGTACCCAGATAGTAGTCATCTAAATTTTGTCTTCTACAATGTCTGGTCATCACACCCAGGATGATAGCAGCATTATTTAACATATAATCAGTACTGAATCTTTCAGATGGTGTGAAAGGGTTGGAGCAGGAGGTTTCAGGATGAAGTATCACAGACTGGTCTTTAATTTATTTCAGCCCATCTTTCACTATTTAACTCCTTCCTTCCTACATTATGTTATCTGTATTCATGGGTTGTCAGAGGAATGAAAAACAGACCCAGTGGCAGGACTGATAGGGCTCTTCCCTGAACAAAATGCATGAAGCTTTCCTAAACACATCATGAACAGGTTTCAGGAAGAAACAAAGGCATGCTACAGCCTGGCCTGAAATCCTCACTGCTTTGTTTAGGTGACCAAAGTTTGGGAGAGATACTCACTGCTGAGCTCCAGCAGTGTCTGCTACCATCCCTCCCACACATCCTGCCTGCCCAGCGCTATGCCTTCCCAGAGCCTGGCAGCACGAACTCCAACGCTGTGAGAAATCATCCAATGAAAACAAATCCCCAAGCCTAAACTTAACTCCTAAGGATACAATTATTCCAAGATATCAGAGTCCTATTAAAAATAAATGGGAACTGATATCTTTGCACTTATCATCCTGTGAAATTTAGGCTGCCAAGGGAAATTGGGACAGAGCGGGAGAAAGAGATTAAATATTTTTCACACACAACAGAGTCACTCCTGGAATGTACCCATGAACACCTTTGTCTCATTCAGAAGGATAAATACTGTGCACTTTACATGCCCTAAAAATATATGCAAATGTATAAAAAATAACAGAATCATAGAAATAAATTCTGGGAGGGACCTATAGAGATTTTTAGCCCAGCTGCTTGCTCTGAGACATCACCAGAGTAAGATTAGGTGAGATGTGGTTCTCTCTTGTTGATTGTTGAATTTTTCTGAGGCTGGAAAATCCCACAACTCTCTGGGCAACCTCTTCAAATATTGCATTCATCACTAATGAATATTTTTCCAAAATTATTCTTCCAGGCCATAATTTTTGACCTCGGTCCCTTGTTATATTGCATGGCACCACACAGGAAATCTTGTCTCCATTATATCTTAAATCCTATTCAAGTACTTTTAGGTTGTTATCAACTCACTCTTGGGCTCTTCACCAAACTGAACAAGCCCAGTTCCCTCAGCCTGTCTTGGTGGGTTGGGTGTGGCAGAACACTGATCATCCCACTTGCCCTTTGCTGGGCCCCTCTGTTTTCCCTTGTATTAATAACTAGGTAAATGTTCCAGGTTGTATAATTTCTAAACTAAATTACTGATATGATACTATTCTGTTTACCATGTAATAGAAATAGCCAATGTTTCCACTGCCAGACTGATGAATATCATTCAAGGTGATGGGTAAGGTATCTCCAGGTGCCACAACCGTGTGCGGGATGCTGATGCTGAGGTAGTTTGGGGAAGCAGACTGGTACCTTTCAGCTCTGATACTGGCTTCAGGTGATTCCAACCTTTCTTTACCCTCTTCAGCCTTTACCTGTCAGGGAAGAAAAGGACAGAGTGAGTAAAGTGTCCACAGGAGACAGTGTATAGTGTCACCAATAATTCGTAGTGTGCCAGGTTATTTGGAAAATGCTGTGAAGTGAGAGGAATCATTGCTAACACCTCATTAGCAGAACCTGGCACCAAACCCCAGGATTTTAATTATTTTATTCTCTCACCCGATTTTGCCTCTTGCTGTGTTTGCATTTGGTATTTTTCACCCTTGGCTCTTTCTAAATGAGAATCAATGGGTCAAAAATCACAAAGTGTTTTGTACTCAGACAAGTTTTTTCCCACTTTATATTGTGCACATAATTGAACCCTTTGAGTGGGCAGATGTAGCCTACTCTCTGCATTGCTCAGGACATTTTCCCTCACTTTCTTCCCATAATTTTCTGTCACTTTGCATGGTGATATTCATTACAGTCCCATTTCTTTCCTTATGCCAGGTAAATGCACACCCAAAACACAAAAATTCACCACTATGACCATTGCATGTACTCCCAAGGCTCTGATGTACCAGAGTGTCCTTCACTTGAAACATCCCTCAGGCCCCTGGTCTCTCTAACATATCTTACACAATCTGGACAAAGCTCTGCAGGTGGTGTAAGAAATCATGTTCCACACTTGGTGCTAATTTGATGAAAAGTGATCATCTTCACAGTCATTTATAATTGTTTTACGAGCAATTCTCAGTGGGATAATTTAAAACATGGATGTTTGCATTTTCTTTACCTTTATTTCAAGCTTTTGAGCATCTTTGGGGATATCAAATGTAATGGAGGCCAAACCCTCTCTATTACAGAAGGCAGTCTTCTTCATTGGGGGTTTTCCAGGCAAGGTAACAGTGGCAGTGATAAATAGGAAGGCAGCAGGAGTGCCATCAACCAATGTGGCAGATGCCTATTAGAAAGAAAAAGAAAAAAGTTCTGTTATTTAAAGGAAATCCTATTTTTAAAAAAAGCCCACAAAAAAGAATCAATGATAATTTATAATTTTTATAAATTGAGAAGAAATATAAAACTGTACACACCAGCATTCAAAAATTTGAGCTTTGAGAAAAGGGGATAGCAACTGACTCAGTCTGGACTTCAGTGAAGGTAAAAATCTGTGAGTACAGATTACAAGATGCCCCAGACTTTCAGTAAACCTCTGTTTGGTGTAAGCAGATCCCAGAGATATTTGTCATTAACTATAATAAGGTGAATTTATGACTTTAACTCTTCTTAGAAAACTAGAAAAACTTCAAGGTGTGAAGTTTCAAGCCACAAAAACTCAAATGCATTTTTTAAAAAGACAATACCCTGTTTTAGATTCCAGAATTTTAATTTGATGTGGGATCAATTTATTACAATATTCTTCTTTCAATCTTTTGATGTGGAAGTGAGGAAGAGATTGTTGTGTTTTATAAAACCTTGTAGGGCAACAGTGCACATCGGCTTCTAGAGCAGGAAACCAGCATTCTCTGGCTGTTCAGGCTCTGAGTATACAGAAATGAGACAAACCAGACACACAAACAGTAGCTCTGTGTTGGACCTGTTCTTGAAGGTCTCTGTCCCAGAGAGCTGCCACTGGACCAGAGAAGGAAAGAGGGCAGATATGAATGCATTGCTATGGAGGCAGACACATACAGCCAGAACACTACATACCACAACAGAGAAGGGGGCTCCAGGCACAAAATACTTTTTGGTGTTAGACAGATCAACAGCATAAGGGGATCTCACAAACTTCACACTGCTGAGTTCGTCTTCTCTCATTTCACCACCTGTTAATATCAAACAGTGTGTGTTGCTATGGGGGCACTAACTATGGACTTGTATACCTTAGATATCTAATTTTATGAAAGATTTTGTTTACATTTTCGGCTACTGGTGAAAGTTAATGTTACCTAATGTCATCTTCTGCAACTTGGAGCTTGAGCAGCTGCTTTCCATCTAAGATTCTTCTAGTTAAAATAATCATTTCTCTAGTTAATATCTAGTCACACCACTACACATAACTACATCTAAAGAAACTTGTTACATGGCTTGCTTTAAATTAAATGCACTTAGAAATATATTTTAACATCCTGATTTTCCACTTTAACACTCCAAGGTTGAGAGGTAGGCCCACCCCCTTTGCCCTGTCATGCGTATAATTAGTACCAAGCCCAGCAAGTGCACCATTGGGAAGGCAGCCTGCCTGAGCACTTCTGGAGCAGCACTGGAAGATCACACAGGATCACATAAGGCATTTAAAGCAGTACTGGACATTTGGGTTCAGAAAAGTGTAACCCACTCGAGGTGAAGTTTTTGTACTGAAGGAGGTCAGATGAGAGAGACTGTCATGCCCTACAGCATGAGCAAGCTTTGCAGCAAAGATGGATCCAGTGAGACCAGATTCCCCACATAACAGATTACATCAGAGAAAGATCAGTGTGAATCTTACAGACCGTATCAGCTAAGCCATACTGGACTCACTTGCAGTTTCTACGGTGGTAACAGCAACATATAAATGAAACCCTTCTAGTGTGGAAATACTTTTTCTCAATTTCTCTTCCAAAAGAGGTGTATTTAAAGAAACTCTTCCTTTTCCATTTTGGATCTAAAACAAAAGTGGTGGGAAAAAAAAAAGGATAGAGACAGCGCTTACTGGTTTGTTGCCATTAGAAATAAAGTGTTGTTTATGTCATGACTACAGTATGATGGACTTCCAAGTTTCCAGAATTTCTGACAATAACCTGAAAGCTTTGGTAGAAGAAATCAGAGTTGTTCTACTGAATACTTACTGATAGCTGTTGCTCCAGGCCTGGAATAAATATTTTGTTCTCATTTTCATCGATTATGCCAAATCGCACATATGCAGCACCTTGAATCTCTTTCCCATAAGAGTGTCTTTGGAAGGAAGGAAAGTGAGGAGAGGAATCATTATCTTAAGAAAAAGCAAACATAATTCAGACTAATCATTTTGTGCTGAAAAAGTATCCCATTTGTAACTAGCAGCTTGAAAACAAAAATTAGTCCCACTCACCTGTAATGCAAACATGAAAACTTTTACTGATCTGTGTAGCAAGTGGTGATATCAAATGCAAAGATATATACAGAGTAAATCACATTGGCAGAATCACATGGGGAGATGTTATCTGATAAAATTTGCACTAGAGCAATTTTTTTTTTAACAAATGAATGAGAACTTGAGTTGCACAGGGAGGTCTTACACAACTCATCCCGTTCAGAGGGAGCAAGGGAGGTGTCCACTTTATTTAGCTTGGATGAATAGCTAATTCTTTTGTATGAGACACCTCATGAGCAGAGCATAAAAAATAAGGGATGGGAAAATAATTTCAGGGACTGATATGAAATATTTGGTACATCTAAAGACCTGCTGATATTCTAACACCTGCATGGGGTAGAGTGGACACCCTCTGTCCCACGCACTCCTACAGATTTAGGCAGTATAGCATAGAGTCTTCTTGTGAGTGAAATATTTTCCAGAGCAGCATATGGCCAGAACACCCCTGAACATTCCATACAGGTCATGGGGAGAGAGGATAGGGCACATTGTTGCACCTGGTTCCTTACTCAAGGAAGCCCTGGCAGTCATCCTCCAGCAGCACAGTGTGCAATGTGATACATGGGACCTGTCACGGCCATGCTCTTTTCTTTTGCTTGTGGAAATCCTGCTCCACCACAGTCCTGTAATGGCTTTTTTTTCTGTAAACAAAGCCTCTTTCAAATTGACCTGGTCAGCAGCACTGATCTATACCAATAAAGCCAACGGAGAGGCGGCTCTTATGAAAACTGCATTAAATGCCAGAGCTAATAAATGGGGAACAATTGTCAATACACCAAGTAACTTCATTACATGCATGGCCAGTTCAGAGAAATAAGTTCATTTATCAGGAATTCCATATACTGATTTTGATGAAAGTCACACAGGCCCATGTAGCATTATTTTCCAATAGAGGAAGGAATGGTATCCATTTATAGAACCTCAATTTTTCTTCTTAAATAATGATGATGTTAATGAGGAATCAAATACATATGAAATTCATGCCCTCGAAATAGAGTGCTGCAATAGCACAGAGAAAACTTTAGAAAGGATTAAAATACAAAAGCCAGTGATTTGAAATCACTTCATATCACAATATCAAGTGATCATGACTAAAGCTAGCAATTATTCAATAGAACCAAATAAAGAATTGAAGGTGATCAAGAGGAGATTAGAAGAGTTGAGTTTGTTCAGCCAAGCAAAAGGAGGTGGATACCAGTTCTGTCTGCTCTCTCAGGTGTGCTGGGGAACAGAAGGACCAACACAATCAAGGACAGCAGGCAGAAGTCCAACAGCCCTCACTCCTCTGAAAAAGAATAGATTTCTCCCAATTATGAAAGAAGGCCAGCTGTTTCCACCTGCCTGTTCTCATTTCATAACATTTATTCCTCTTTAGAAAAAGAAAAAAACGCAAAGGTATCATGTTCTGATTTAGTCATTCTCCTAACAGGCAGTTTCTTAGCATTTCCACTCTTCTGAAACTTGAACATTCAACAGTCAAAAAATTATTTATATTAAAAATATTTTGATGGGTTACATTTTCGTTGTCTGCCTTCCTAAGTTACTCTGTGTTTGATGCCATTCTAACTTGGTATGGGACCACGTGTAATTAATTTTCCATTGAGCCCAGGTAGCACTAATGGCTCAAGTCAGTGGTGGAAACAGAGGGTGTATAAGATTAGTCAGATCCAAGTCAAGCCAGAACTAGTTAACTATTAATGACAAGGAAAAGGAAGAAGTTACAAAACTCATATCTGCTTATCTGCCTCCTAAAACAGCATGCCTCTGAGCACACCTACTTTGCCTCGATATCAAACACAAAGCTTTCATTCCAGATGTGGTAGTATGGATGAAGTGGGATGAGTTTGACTTCAAAACTTGGAAGTTCTGCAGGAAAAGAAAGAAGACAAAAGGTCATGACATTTGAGTTTCAAACATACCTTGAACTCCTGAAATGTGGCAACGCACACTGAGATGATGCAGTTGCACCGGGGGGATGTTCTAGTTTGAATCAGCAGTGCACTTCTGAAGCAAATCTCCTGATCATTTTCCCTTATTCTGCGTTGCTTCACATACTGGAGCAATCTTCAAGCACATAAAATTTATTTATTTACAGTGAAAATAAGCCAGAAGATAAACTCTAACTGCTCATAGGCATGAAGTGCCCTGGACTAGGAGCAGGCTGAATTAAGCCCAGCCTGAAATGGGTTGAGTGTGGATACGAGCTCCTCAGCATCAGCTGTGTCACACCGAATTTGCTCCTGTAAAGCCAAACTATTTGCTCCTGAAGATATATCAGGGTGATTTGCCCCTGCTTGCAGGTGTTTGGAGAGGAGGCAGTAATCTCCACTATTCTGCTGCCTCCACTGGCTAAACTGTTAAACTGAGATTTTGATACAATCTCAACATTTTCTTTTGTCTTTAGGGAAAAAAAAAGGTATGAAACAACAAACCGATGTTAATTTTACAAGAAGCAACAATTTCAGTGTAAATAAATCAAGCCACTTCTTATGCCAAATTGTTAAATTTTTACATTTTTACTTTATCCACAGGGCCCTTATTTTCCTTAAAGAAACATTCTTTGAGTATAGGAATAACTCTAATAAGCTGAATTCTCTAATAGACTGAATTCTACTGAGAGAAAATGAGCAGCTTTTTTTTTGTCATCCCAGTCTTCACTGCAAACTTTAGCCAGAATTGCAATGGCTTCAAAATGGAGCTCATTTATTTGTTTTTCTACAGTAGGAAAGCTCTTCCAATGTTTTGTGACAAAATGTTAAAAAAGTGCTTAAAAAAGTTACTAAATCTGTATAAAAACAAAGGTGTTTCTTTTTTTAAATATACATGGAAGCCACAAAAACCCAGAGTTTTTCTTCTGTGCATCAGAGATAACGATGATGTGCTGAAACACCATGAAAGTTGTCCTTAATGCCTAACTACAGCCAGATTTAATCACTTCAGTATATCTTTTAACACATAGCATTTGTATTTATAATACAAATTTAATAATATCTTACCGTATCTTTTAACTTCAAATTCAGCGGAAACATTAGACATTTCATGTTGATGAAACCAGGCTTTGATTTTCCAAGTTCCAGGCCTAAAGTCCAGATTCAGCAGAAAATAGTTAATCACAATTCCTCAGATATTTTATGATGCCAATGTATAAATTATCACTAAATTATAATATTTTCCTTGCTTTGATGTCATCCCAAACTAATTAATTAATGGATTTCTCTTTGCTGGGAGGAGCCAGCAACATATTTCCAAATGTCCTAGGAAACACTCTATGAGGAAGTGCAAGATAACATATTTGCAAACCACTACCTTTGAAAAGTCCTCAGAAATAGAGAGCTCATGAAATATTTCCTATGCCTTGTCTTCACTGAGATATCAAAATCAACCTAGCATGCCAGAAGACATGGAATATTAAGTAAAAGCTTGACTGTTTGAAATCAGAGATAATTAATGACACTTTGCAAACTAGCCCTTTCTTGAAGGCAGCCATATGTTTGAGCAAATATTTAAGCAGTTTGTTAAATTGTTCTTTACCAGGATACATGTTGCTAATTGCAGCATATTAACAGTAAATTCTGGACTCATCTCTCCAAGATGATGTGCTTAAAGGTAAAAAGATATTAGTCATAAGCTCAGTATCTGCCCCATGGTGAAAGAAAGACAATTTTGAAAGGTAATTCAAGAAACTCAGCAGGTAAAAATCTTAATCTACAGGTTTTAATGCAGAAGGCACAACAGTTACATACTCAGCAATGTCAGGTATATCAAAGTGATCACCAACCACTGTGTTTATTTTCCGGTCCAACTTTTTGACGACCATTCCTTTGGAATTCTGTTAAGACAGAGAAAGCAAACATCAAAATAATGCACCAGGTGTCAAACATTTACATCCAAAAGCTCAAGTTTATATATTAGTCCTATGGAAGAGAAAATGCTTTGCTTACTTTCCTGCTTTAATATTCCCACATCACGTTTTCCTCCACATTCCTGATATGGGCCAAAAATAACTACAGATATCTCACTATGTACAAATACGGATTTCTGGAGAGGAGTCATAGCTTTAGTTCTGCTCTTGGATGTTTTGTGCAAGTTTTCCGTGGCTCCTGTGCTGAAGAAGCACTCATCAGCAGTGTTTTTGCATACTTACCAGCACAGCAACTGTAAGTGTGTCATGTGCTGGCCTCATAGCATTGTCCAGAATGAAGATCCTGTATCTGACTGTTTAACAGAAGAATAAACATGTTCACGTATATTTTTCTGTCCTTTTTAGATACTAATCATTGCAATCTGTAAATTGAGTTACTGAATTTAAGATAAAACATTTTCTTTTAGTGAAAATAAGTCTGAGGAATTAAAAAAATAATTGCATTCTTCCTCAGGCTTTGAATGTTACATGACTTTTTGAAGAAAATTCTGAAAATTACTCAGGGAAATTATTCACTTTTGTATTCTTTCTGCATTTGAGGCCTGAAACCAAACTCAAAACCTCTTTTTACTTTCCTCTTTTGTTAATAATTAAATTAATGAGTAACAAAGCAGTAGTGGTCTTAAAGAGCAAAGGTTACGTATTGCTAGTGTTGCAAGCAGAAGCAATAGGGGTTCGTTTTTTGGCAGATTTCTCATGAATTTTTTTTCCAAAGGTAAGTTGTCATTAACCTTTTTGAACAAAAAGGAGCAGATTTTGTCTGTCTCCCTTTAAAATGACTCTGGCTCTGGAGGCATTTCCGCAGGAGTTGCTGCAATGTGCAGAGCAGACCCTGCAGAAGCTCTGGCTGCAGAAATAACTGGGTCATTATTACTTTTTCTAATCCTGCCCTTGTAACATCCATATTCAACACCTGAAGAGCAGCATTTGTATTTTAACCTTGGGAACTTGGTGTGTATATGGGCTTATCTGTCTGGATAAAAATGTAGCCTTTCTTGGAGGACAGGAGGATGCGAGTGCTCTTGACAGTCGTATAAAGCTCCTTGCTCTCAGTGACCAGCAGAACATGGGGCACATTACTCTTCTTGAACAGGTTCTGTTGCAGAGCCCCTGGCTTGACCTGAGAACAAAAGGGAAACCCCACAGAGTCAGAGATGAGCCTGGTAACTTTGGGACCACATAGCTGAGGCCTCACAACAGCTGAAACACTTAAATAATCTCATTAGCACCGTTCAACAGAAAATTCTCAATTATATCTTTCTTATTGGGTGTTATATCTTTCTTGCTAGGTGAATATTTCTTTTAAAGTAGAAATACTATCTAATTCTCCATTTTCCACCACAGAAATACACTTTCTTCTGTCCAATGTCAATAATTCAAGGTGGGAGACTTCAGTCTACATGCCTGTTGATTTCCATTTACCATGTATCCTGTAATCCCTATTTATGCTAAAATCTTGGTTATGAGATTGCTGCTTTACTTCATGCAGTCTATATGCTTCTAAACATATATACAATATGATGCTTCTAAACATCACCCTCAACAGGAACCCGATTTGAAAGCTCAGCTGTTAGCTTTGGGAGTGACCAACCGGAGCTAAACTGAATCTTGCTGTGTGCTTTTTTCCAACCAAATAGCCCAAACTAGTGCTACTGGACTAAATCCTGCCAGACTTCAAAGAATTGTACCAGGAGCTAATGATGCAACACAGGATGTAAAGAATCAATCAGCTTAAGAATATGCAGAAAAAACTCAGGCTTTGGTCTGAGAGACTGCACATATTTAAAGGTTTATCCTGTACTGTAAAATGGCCAGTAGTAAGTCAAAGGCATGAATGCAGTTGTAGTTTAAATGAGGCAGAAAACCCAACAGTGATAAAACAAGAAAATGTGTTTAAATTAAATTTCCTTTATCACCATGTGACAAAATCTTGGTCTTGTTATATGGGCACAAAAGAATATTCACAATTACCACTGAAATTACATTAGGCATTGTTTTATTAGCTGGCTGGGTGAATAGGGTGCTGCTGTCACTGGAATTGGTTTTGTCATGTGTCTCTCGAGATCAGTGTTGTCTCGGTTCCAGCCTATTCCAAGTTGAGATTATGTGCTTTTTATCACCAAACGAAAAAATTTTAATCGCTATGATGACAGACTCACCATTATTTTTTTCATCTCTTGGTAGCCATTATTTTGATTAAGGTTAAAGTAGATCCTCTCTGATACGAGCTGATTTTTCGTCTCATCTTTGAAGTATGCAGTAACTTGCACGGGGCTCTGTGCCCCGTGGACTTGAACTGTTATCGTCTCATGTGTGCCCAAATGCACCACATTTGGGGCAGTAATAAGAAATCTAAAACAACAGAGAAATGGATTGTCCAGTATGTTCAATGAATGTCCAAACAATATGAATTTTAAAGGTAAAACAGACTCTCACAGAATAGCTGAGTTTGGGACTTGTGGAGACCGCCCTTGTTAGCAAGAGTAGAGGTTAAAAGAAAATAATTTTCTCTGATCTCCAGATTCTGAACTGTCCAATTTAAGTTCTACAAAGCATCAGTCCCTATACACAGGAGAGAAAAAACCCTGTAATATGTTCCAGAGACTACCAATGCAATACTTAGAGAAAACTCTATAAACTCAATTTTGTGAAACAAAACAAACGACATTGGAAGACAATGAATACATATTCATAAATATGGTATTAATGCTACAAAGTTATGTATCTTCATGTAGTAGCACCCACATTATGCCAGTTTATGCTTTAGTACGTCAGGAGATCTCAATTCTCTGTGTAACCATATGTATGGGGCTACAAGGAGCTGATCTTCATTACAGTATCACTGTGCAATGTTGGAAATGGGAGACCACAGAAGGTAAGACCACAGACCTGGGAAGGGCTGTGTTGGAGGCTAAACTGGTTGGGATTTTCTTTTTTTTCCTCTTTATTACTTTCCTTCATTTAACTCTACACTGGTGCTTCTTAGTAATTGATTTCATGACCTTTAAAATGTAGATCATTATCCTCGCTCTCATTTTTTTCCAAGTATATTTTATACACAAGAATCAGAGAACTGTGTGAAGAGCCAAGTATCATCATGTATGATGTCACATAGACAAAGAACAGTTCTGAGCTCAAGACAGGTTCTTTTGGAAAATAATTATTCCACAGAAGACTTCTAAAATGAAAGGTAAATGATTTTGCTATTACCAGAATGGGTTGGCTGAACTCTTTTTTACTTTTTGAAATAAAAAAAATTTCTTCTTTCTTAAATGCATAAAATGAAAGGTGTGGTATAGAAATCAGGGAATAAAGCTGATAGTTAATTCCATACACTCAGAGTCTGTTGGTCCTAGCAAAAGGTGATACAAGGCCTGACTTACATGTAAATCTCCACTAAAATAGAGGATAAGTACAGAAGAATACTGAAAGTCTCCCAAAAGTTAAGTGTTTGCTTTCTGCAATGTATAAATCAATTAAAGAAGTTTCTTTCCCCCAAGATTTTTCAATCCAGTGAATGTCACAAACAATAGATGAGAAAACAGTGATAACAGAGTGAACAACATGCTTTAGTAGGACATTTTAAATTATTTGTTCCTAAGAGATTTCTCCCTTAAAACTGCCTTAAAAGGGTGGTTTTAAGCTTTTTACTTCTTACACAAATGAAGGTTACACAAATTTTCAGTGGTCCAAGAAACTGGCTTTGTTGATTCTCTGTCGAGAGAGAGAGAATATTTCTGACCTTCTCTTTCAAGGGATTTGTTAGGATTGAAGAATTTGTAATAAAATATACTTACGATGGTGCTTGTTGCGTATTTGACAGCAGCAAACAAAAGCTCACCAACAATACCAGCCTTTCCATTGGAAAACTCTACAACATCTGCAGAACAGAAGCACCAAAGAGCCACCATCAATGCAGGTGCTGGCTGTAGGAAATGGGCTGACAGCACATTGCAGCAAATAATGTTGCCTAGCCTGGTTATTTATTAATAACTTGCAAAACTGTGCAAGCGATAGTGATGGACATGCTGGTGGTGCACATATTAATACCCTTGTCAAACAAGACACTGTGGCTAAAGGAGTGCCTGTAGAGTATTTCTAAATGAGGACAAATGGAGGTGACTGATACCTTCTCTATGCCTTTATTTAACCCCAAACATCTCTGCAGTCCAGCAAAGATGAGAGAAAGTTCCATCTGGTTTAGACAGTACCAAAGGAACTGTGCTGGAAATCTACCTGCACAACTCAGTCTTAGTCTGTGGTGCCTGGAGGCATTAATCTGCTTTAACGTCATTGAAAATTAAATTGATGCTTCTCCTTGAGCTACTCAGCTCAATTTTCCTTTATGCTCAAGACACTGGGCTTTTCCAGAGGCTAATTAGTGTCAGCATAAACATGTAAGATAAATCATCAGCTGAAGGCATTCCAGACTGCATGGGACACAATGTCTTAAAATGTAGGATACTGATAAACAGGGGGAAAAAGCCCATCCAAGGAATGGGATGGGATGGTACAGGAACCAGTTTTGATCAAAGGTAAATGAAAGAACTGAAACCCTCATTAGGTCTCATTTTTGCAAACTTTTACTGGATTGCTGTCTCCCAAACATAATTTTGTTGACCCATGAAAACGGAAACATGCCCATCTGCTTTACAGGCAGGTCAAATCCCAGAAATGATCACATGGCTAATCCCAGGCTCTGGTGATAAAGTGCCCTTTAATACACCATGGATAAGTCTGTGTCTTTAATTATTAGCAATGGATGCCTTAAATCAGCACTCCCTTATTTGCAAGGTGAATTCATACTCACAGCATGGGCTCATTGCCCACAGTCATGAGACCTTCCCCTCACTCCACCATTTGCTTAGGCAGGTGGTGACATCTCTTGCCTTGCTTTTCAAGGCAAGGAGGTAGGGAAAGAGAAGAAGCTGACTACAAACCGGTTCACTATTTTACACTTAGTGTGTTACAAGTGTGGTAGCTGCCTCTGAGACCAGAGGTCTGACAACAGACAGAAAGTACTCTCTGTCCATTGGTAGTCACAGAAAGGGTAGGCAGCAGTAGCTGACTTCAAACTCATGTCAGGAAAAGCTACATTTTGCCTGCCCTAGGCATAGTTGTTTGTGTCTTTTGGTTGGTTGGGTTTTTTTTGTTCTCCAAGAGACAGTCAGTTTCCTTCACCTCTTCTGGTTTTCACTCTCATTTCAGCCATCAGGAAGGAGGAAAAACTTGAGGAAAGGTATCTGTGGATCCTCAGGGTCCAAACCCATGCTCTTTGAAAGATGTTTACAGAAATCCAGACTCAGGAACCATTAAGAGCAAAGTTATTTTCTCCCTGCCCTCCCTCCCCACCTGCTAATTCCCTCTGCAGTTATACATACACTCACAAAACTGATTTATTTCCATGCCAGAATAATTTTCCTCAGGGCTTCTGGCCTCTCAAACCCAAGAGAAGTGGTGAGAAAGAGTAGAGATTTCCACCATAAAGCTGGTCTGTGTTCAGGACAATGATGTGGAAGAAAAAGTCCTCTTGGGAACAGGGCTCATGCTCTCCCTTGGGTGCAGAAGAGTCTTGTTAAACCTGCAGCTGGTAAAATAAGGATTCTCACTCTTGCAGAGATAATGGGGAGAGTTAACTGAGAGCAGCAGTGGCTGCAGAGCATGCTAAGGCTCCTGCCCTCTTCGGAGACAGTTCTGCTGCTCCATCTTGCACTGCTGCCATTCAGAGCTGGAGATGATTCAACCACTGAACAATCCTAGTCACTAAAACAGGACAAGAAACAACTGTGAGTGGGTCCTTTGCTTTTCTCCAGACAAATATAGAATAGGAAAAGAAATAACATCTGCAAGGTCAGTGTCTATTCCTTGAGAAAGACATAAGGGAGTTCTCCCAACTGAAAAGTCAACAGTTTCCAGAAGACCACAACACAACCAGCAGGGATTTCCTACTCCTGAAGTCACAGGAAAGGCACCTCTGCAGTGTGAAGTCACACCAAAATCTTGCTCTGTGCCCGTCTTTATCAGAGGGGAGGAGATGGCATTTCCATTGTCCAGGCTGGCTTGTTTGTCAGGGACTGAGGTCTGTTTGCACAGCTATACAAATAGCCATGTAGGCACTCACAGCTAGACATTTGGACAGATCACTTTCCAAAGGGGACCTTAGAAAAGCTATTATTTTGCTTTCACTTGATTTTAATTGGATTTGTACACTTTTTTTCCTTAACTGAAGTAATAATAAATATATGTGAATGCATAACAGCTAGCCATAGCAATATGCTGCATAACTATTTTATACTTGAATTTAAAGAGGCATTCTGACTCTTATAAAGGTATTTTTTTCACTAAAATATAAACCAGTGACTTCAATTGAATAGAATTTTTTCTCACTGTCTCTTGCAAACACAAAAGAGCAAGTTTACAGAGCAGTCATATAATGAGAATTAAAATTCCTTATGCTTAATTGTTCTGTCTCTGGGCTGGTATAAAATAACCATTGCATCAGTTTTCTAGTATCACAAATTCTTCACACTGTGATTTGTAGTATAATGTAGAACATTCCAGCCCAAAGCCACACTAAAATATGACAAAATGAAACAAAATAAAATAAAACAAAACAATCTTGGTTGAAGGTCTCCAGCATATGCATGCAAGAGAGAACACAGAAAATTCCCTCTAAAATAACTTATATGCCTGTTCTTTTTCTAAAAGCAAAGTCCTTTCCTATTTACTCATCAGCCACTTTTCACCTATTGATCCTTCAGCTGGCCCACAGTCCAGCTGTGGAAAGCACAGCCTGGGATTGATGTGTGAGTGAACCCCAGGCTTGGGGAGACAGAATTGCTTTATTTTGAGTATATGCTGTCTCTCCTTTCAGTTCCTTCGTTTGAACTTTGTGGGATTTCACAGTGTTTTGAGCACCAGCAGCAGTTTTTGTTCCTTGGCTTGAAGAGCTTCCCAAAGCCTTTTTCCCCTTAATCAGCCTAAATATTAACGAGACCAAACTCTTCTTTCACTTTCGTCCTGCGCTCTTTCACCTCTGCCTGGCAGAATGGTACAAAGGACAGCTTCACAAAGACCATTTCACGAATAAGCACTGCAGTGACATCCTCTTTGCCAAGTTACAGGGAGTTGTGACAAACACAAAAGGCAATATTTCACTTCTGACATTTCAGAAAATTAGGTTTTGAAATCCTTTTTTCAACAGCAGACAATGAAGTGTGGGTCTAATTTGAAAAGTTCCTCTTAACAGCAGGATAGCTGCTCTTTAGTGTCAATATAAATTGGAATTGTAAATTAAAACTATACTTTTTTTCTTACCATAATTGAGGTAATGAAATGAAAATGCTGTAGATGCTTTTGCCATAAAAAAAAATTCTTTAAATGTTCTGCATTTAGTGCTTCTAAGTGTATCTACTGAAAAAAAAAATCATATTTTTAAAGGAGGAAAACCAATTTAAAGGAGGAAACCCAGGCATTTTCTGCTCTCGCTGAGGAGTCTGGATTTCAGTGGGATTAAGCAACCAGCCTTAGATTTTTCTCATGGGTTTTTCCCTTCTTTCTCCCTCATTCTCTAAATTCTGTGATTTTCTGCATGTCATGTTAAAAAATTAAAAAAAAAAAAAAAAAAAAGGATTTGTGAAAAAACACACAAAACCAGCACTGCTTCTGTAAAATTAATATGTTGCAAGATGGAGGGATTCTTTTAGGTCAATAATTGCATAACACTACTGACATAATATTTCACCATATTGTAATCATGCACCTTGTTTTTTTGGTAAACTATGTTTTTCAGAATCTCAGTGCTTTTGGCACCTTTGAGAAGTCATTGAACTGGTCATGGCCAGGAGGAGAGGAGATACCTGAGCATGCAAGTGACCCTCTCACCCCAGGTGAAAGCACAGAGCTGTTGGAAATGAGGAATAAAACAACTTGGCCTAAATAAGATAGGATATTTGGAATACTGACCTTGTACTCAAATATCCTGATATTCATCTAGAGGCTTGTTCTTTTGTTCTCAAATCCTTTGTGGTTTTCTTTTCTTTTTTTTTTTCTTTCAATTTCATGACAAACCCCAAAGAAACCCCAATTCTTCCTTGTTACCAGCTGTAACAAATAAAAATTACCTACAAAAATTAATGTATTTCAAATAATTTGATCTTTCCCAACTTCTCCATTCTTCTGGACTGTAATGAGTACAATTGTCTCCTTAGGAAATTCTTTTCTTCTCCTTTTCTTGGGAGTAAAAGGTAAGAATAAGTTTAAAAAAGCAAAAGGCTTCTTGAACTTATCAGTGGCAAAGGCTAAAATTTTAAGCAGCTGAGTAAGAACAAAGGTGACATATCCAGTTCTGTGGATTTGGAGGCATATTGTGAAATCAAGTAAAACCAGTCTTTTGCAGGAAAATTTTAGAGAAGTAAATTATAACTATTACTGACCCTCATTCCTAGGATTGCCTGACTTGCTGCATGGGGGCACTCTAAAGTTTCAGACGATTGCACAACTGTACTAGAAAATGTTTTACAGGCAGAGCAAAGGAGAAAAGAAATCCCATACCATGTACAGCCACAGCTAGCCTTGTGCCTACCTGCCACTGGCAGCCTGCCCTGCTCTGATCTGCAAATTAAATCTAAAGCATCCACTTCACCCGGTAACTCAGAGGAACACGGGACACCAGAAAGCATCTCCTCTCCCAAGCTGGGAAAAGGCTCAGCTCCCACATCCATCACACTCAAGCAAGTTTAGGTCAGCTCCACTGACAGATCAGAAGCTGTCCCACTTTTTTCATGCCTTGGTTTTAATTTTCAAGGAAGAACTACGAAGAGAAAGGAGGAAAGGAGACAGGATATAAGGCTCAGGAGAATTTTGTTTTTATTATAAAGGAGAAGCTGCTCAGTCACAACAGTTTCAGTGTCAAGAAGTGCAGCACCTTCCCATGTGGCAGGCAGGGCATCTGCTATCCTGGTAAAGAGGGAAAAGTCTGGATGGCTTTTGTAGCAGCTCAGTGGGACAGTTGTTCAGGTAATGTATGCTGATCTCTTCTTTCTGCAGAAATTTAGCCATGAAGCTCTGGCTCTTTGTGACACTCAGCTTTTTAGGCAGCTCTTTGGATAAACAATGTGCCTCTGTCCTGTGAGGCACAGGTACTGTACCCTGCCAGGACACGGCAATCATAGGAGGATTCTTCCCTCGCTAACCCAGTTTTACAGAAAATCGCCTCCAGCAAAACAACGCAGAAGAAGTCAGCTCAGCTGCCCCCTCAGTGGCTTAGATGCAGAGGGGAATATTGATGCCTTCAAAAGGGGACTGGCTGGATGTCCCCAAAGCCCTGCTGATGGTACTTGGGTCAGACACGCCCTGCCCAGATTATACAGCTAGCATTACATTGCACCTACAGAAAAAAAGGTGAAGCTATAAAAGATGTGAACAAAAAATATTTTTTCATGTACTTAGTCCACACATCTTGGAAGGCACATGGATCTGCCTTTTCTAATATGTGACTATGTCTTGCTACTTTGTGCTGGTTTTGGCTGGGGTAGAGTTAATTTTTTCAGAGTAGCTGGTGTGGGGCTGTGTTTTGGACTTGAGCTGAATGCAGGGTTGATAACAGGGGTGTTTTCGTTCCTGCTGAGCAGTGCTGACACAGAGCCAAGGCCTTTTCTGGTTCTCACGCACAGGGGGCTGTGGGTGCACAAGGAGTTGGGAGGGGACACACCAGGACAGCTGACTCCAAGTGAGCAGAGGGATATTCCATACCATACCATATGGTGTCATGCCCAGCATATAAAGCTGAGGGAATAAGGAAGGAAGGGGGGGGACATATGGAATGATGGCCTTTGTCTTCCCACTGTCCCATTTTTACTCTTCCAATTCCTTCCCCATCCTGATGCAAGGGGAATGAGTGAGCAGTTTTCTGGTGCTTGGTTGTTACTTGGGTTTAAAACACACATAAATACTTTTGTGACCTGGGACATATTTCCAGACCATTCATCCTTGATTTTGACCTGACTTCTGAATGAGGAAGATGAATTTTCAGCCACATCAGGATGTGGTCTAAAAACATATCGGCACTGTTCTGGTTCAGCTTGTGGTCCCAGCAAGATCCCACTGCTGCTACCTCTGACAGCAGGGCAGCCTGCAGCCCTGCTGTGAAAGCAAGGCTGGGGCTGTACCTCTGCTCACCCCTCTTTGGGTGGGGTGGGACAGAGAGGTTTGGCAGCTGTTGCCATCCACATCTGTCATCTCTCTTTGCTTTCCTTCTTCTCCCTGCACTGGTTGTGATTGTGGGCTCTGTCTTTGGATCGGTGGGGTAGAAGAAATAAAGGGCAGGTTTGAGGGAGCCGGTGCCTGTGGCGCTCTAGGACTCAGGTAGAAGCCCAGATCTGTGATCTAATTCCCTTGCTGCTTATGCTGTTCCTGGGCTTGGACACCATCTAGCCCTGCACCTGGAGCCCACTGGCCTCTGTCACCTAAATGGTGAAGTAGGTTCCTCCTCAAGGTTACACACAGCCTGGGGCTGCCAAAGCTGGCCCTTACCGAGCACCTCAGCCTCGGGGTGCAGTGTTCTGCCTTGCAGGCTTTTCTCATTCCTTGCTGCCACCAGTGATGCCTTTTTCATCCATTCCCCCTTCTGGTTCAACCCTTTTCTGGAGGCCCCCCTTGGTACCAGCTGTACTTTGCTGATGAAAATGTGCCTTGAAGAGTTGTTTTTAGGCCTTGGTTCCCAGGGAGAACCTAGATAGGATGGGGCCCTTGGAATGTGTTTTGTCTTTCTGCCTAGGGAAAAGGGATGGAAAACTACTGGGAAAACCAGCCACTAATACAATAGGCTACAAATGTATGTGTAAAGAATACAGAGAATATACAAAAGAAAAAGGAAAAAATCAGCAGAGCATCACCAGCAGCAGCAGCTTCTTTATATCTGGGGCTAGCTCCTATTTCATGGGCTTTTACACTTCTGCCTGAGCAGTGATAAATAAATAAAAACACAGTCATCAGAGATCATTAAGAATTACAACATAATGTAATGGATTGCTAAATTTCCAAACAGCTCCCTGTTCTTTGATGACTTCTGTAAAGGTTCTTGGCTTCAGTAAGTACACTGCAGATGTACATTTAGGCAGCAATCCCAGCTGCAGTAGCTGTGGAGAAGAGCATTAACTTGCACATTATTCTATAAATATATGCCATAAGTTTGCTGCATGCATTCTCCACTGAGGGATCAAAAAGTGTTGACTCACTGTGGCAGCATTAATGCCTCTGACCTGGGTCACATGTGGGATGTTAATATACTTTAGGACATGGAATCTTGCAGCCACAATCTGCAGAGTCTGCAGCATTTATATACTGCTGTTACTGTAGCCTGGAGCAGCAAGAAGGAAGATTTGTAACTTCACAGTTAAAAAAATGATGCTTTTCCCTCTATCCTATGGTTAGAGGTGTATTCCACATCTGTTATTATTCTCCATGTGATTATTTGGCAATAGCAGCTTGTATGGACAGGAATGTAAAGCACTCTGCAGAACATTGCCATCTCAGTAACACACCATAAAAGATTATTTCCCCCTTTAAAAATATTAGCCATGACAGCATCCTGCACAGCTTTCACATCTGTAATTTCCCCCTATCATTTTGCTTCCAGAATCTTGCTGTGCCTGTCTGCAAAGCATCAGTTTTGCCAGTGACGGATGGGATGGCTCAGGGAGGCTCAGGAGGGGAGGCTCAGGAGGGGAGCATGCAAACACGAACGGAGTCCTGGTGCCATCCAGAGGGCAGCTGTGCTCTGCACCGTGGAGCAGCTTTCGTGAAGGACTGTGCAATTGCCAGCCCTGCTTTCTGAGACCCCAGGCTTCCGCCTCCCAGACTGGTACGTGGAGCAACAGGGAGTCAGCTCCGGATTCCCACGCCTTCAGGTGGTTCTCCAAAGCGCGGGATGCTTTCACATGACCTGTGGGTCCGAGCTCTGTGACAGTCAATACATATAGGTAGGTTTTAAAAAGCAGTTTGGGTTACTGAAAGGAGGCCCTCCATCCTGGTTTGTTCCAAGAAGTGCTTAAACACTTGCATGTAACAAAAAGAAAGGAAGAAATAAATAGAATAATACTCCTCAAACAAGTCCGAGGGAACCCACTGGCAGTTCAGAATCAAATGTTGTCTTTTGAGAGACCTCTGGTAAGACTTGCTTTGGAATACTGAGAATTGCCTACCTCTTGGCATCACAGCCTTTACTCACCTGTCTCCAAAACCAGCTTGTCTAGCTACAAGTCCAGGATTTTATCCAGCTTCCCTATTTTATCATTTTGCAAGAAAATGAACCAGCAAAAGCAGTGCTGTTCAAAACAAATTTTCACGGCAAGTTTTTTATAAAATCAGTGCCCTGAGTTGGCAGCACGATTCAGGGCCAGCCATGAACACTCCCCTCTGCCCAGGTGCATCAGCCTCATGGCATGAGACCCTGCAAGGCAAGATGAAAAGGTTTGTGCTGACCACCACACCTTACTGCCAAGTACAAGGTTTATCTCATTTCAGTCCCTTCTGGGGTGATTATTGCACTCAGAACTTTGACCCCACTGCACGTCTTATGGACTTTCTGATTTACTGCAACACACTCTTCCCACTCCCCAAGAGTCAAGAGCTTATCTGGGAAAACAGATGCCTTGAAAATGTGGGGCCTCTATTCTCTGTTCCAGCTAAATTCCACTTATAACTGGAAGGGAGGGTAAAAGATTACTTTAAGCCATCTTTAAGCTCCCTCTATTTCGCAGTAGGCAGGGGACTAACTTTACTTCTAATAGGAATTAAAGTGCCTTAAGGGAAAAGGCCAGCTGTTTAGGAATGCTAACACATTTCTGGCAAAGAGGAAAAGGCAGAGAGGGTCTTTGGCTTCTCTGTCATAGCATGTATCTCTGAGGTTAAGAAAACAGAGAAAAGATGTACTTTCTGAGGATATTTATTTTACTACTTATTCCTCTTTACAGTCTGCAGATAGCCCTTCTGATGTGGGAGTTACAGTAGAAATAAAGACAGTGTTAGTTATATTTACCATGCTCTTAAAGAGTAAATAACCCTATCTGTAACTGAGATATCTGAAAGTGCCCTCTCTAAGGAGTCCAACAGGCAGAATCCACTACGCAGAGCAGTGCAACACCATCCAAAAGCAAGATAATTATGCATAAGGTAGGTACAGAAGAATGCAGCTATGTACTTAAGAAAAAACCCCTCATGCAAATTTAGATAAAGCAAAAGACATTCCTCCCTTTTCTGCAGCCTTGAGAGAGGTAGCCTGACTACCTCTGCATCTGCCTGCAAAGGAGACCCACAAACACCATTTACGTGATGCTGTACATCCCCCTGCCCTCACCCATGGGGGCTACTCTTCACCTCTGTCACCTAACACAGAACTATCTCCTGCTTATCAAAGTCCTCAGTGAAAAGAATCTAAGGACTTCAGAACACAGCCCCAGCTGCTTAGAAAGAGGCATGCTCCTTGTTAGTGGTTAGAGAAAAGAAAATAAAGCATTTCTCATACCTTGGAGTTTGGAGAGCCAGCCTGGCCTTGCCAAAGTCCAAGTTTATCTTTAGTTATGGAGATTCCTTAAATGGCAATAGAGAAAACATGGGTAGAAAAATCTCTGCAGAGGAATCTGCTCATACCCATAATGCTGAGCTGTATTTGGAGTAACAGAAGACTAAGATACTGGGATAAACTTGTGGGAGAGTTGTGGCATAAGGAATTCCCTTGTGGTGTTTTTTGTTGGGGTTTTCTTGATGGGTTGGTTTTTTTTTGGGTTTTTTTTTGGAAAAGGAATAATCAACCATACAAAAATTCGTGTTAAAAGTCAAGAAGAGCTAAAGCAAAACTGTGGGGCTGGAGCTGTGTTTCCATCTCCCCACAACACTGTTTTCTGTTGTGGTGTGCAAGTGAGGATACCCAGGATCTGCCCTAGCAGAAGCTCCTCAGCATTCCTGCATCAGTGAAATGAGAGGAGGGAGATTTTCCCAGAGCAGCTCTGAGGGCAAATGCATATACGTGGGTGTATACCCAGAGGTAAAGGAGATAAGAATTTCAAAGAGCACACACAGATCTTCATTCAGTGCAGTCATTAAAGAGAGACTGGATGAAGTACTACCTTCCTCATTTCCCTTTACTTTCCAGTGACAGTGGTCAGAATTGGCCTAATTTCTGGTTTCCTTGAAAACCCGGTAGTGAGCACATTTATTCTAACAGCTGGAGTGCAAATCTTGTAACTAAAGAAAAGTCTGTGAGCAAAGAGATTTAGCTAGTTTGGAGGGATTTAGGAGGTGTGTGCATATGTAGGTTTACATGCATGCGTGTGTGGCTGCCTGTATCTGTGCATGGACATGCACACATTTTACACGTTTCCAGAGGATGTATATTTTCTTTGGGCTGTGCAGTAGCTGGAAAAGACAGAAGGTGGCATGTTTGAAACATTTTCATCCAGAGAAAGTGCAGTACAGGAAATGAAAGCAGGAGTTACAGTAAAGGGGAAAAGGATACAGAAGGAGAAAGAAGACTGCTAAGCTCAGACCACATCCACTTTGACAAATCTCTGCTGTTAATTATTTCACTGATGCTGGAGACTATTTATTTTCCTCATTTTTTCAGTGTAAATCACTGATGCCATAAGGGCTGATTTTACTAGACTTTGGAAAATATAGTAATTTTCTAATAAAAATTGTAAAATGCATGTGTGGGGTTTTTTTCTGGGGCGTTCTTGTATTTGTTTGGTTTTTTTGCTTGGCTTGGGGTTTTCTTAATGATAAAATTCACACAGTATGACCAGTTAATCAAGAACCATATAAAGAAGATAAAAGTAGCCCTGACAGTTTCCCTTTAAAGTGCAGACACATGAGAGACAGCACCAGGCAAAAAGGAGAATTAATTTACATTTGCCAAAACGTTATGGAGCAAAACCCCAAAAGAAATAACCTAGAAATTACAGAACTGTGTGTTCTCAGGTCATTAACTTAAGATCTTTACGAACATTTAATCAGGCTTTGTGCAACTGTTACCATAAGCAGGTGCTTTTTAGTGCTCAGGGGCACCCTCTTGGCCTGCCTGCTTTCTTTGAGGCACGCATTTAACTCCTTTTCTGGCCCACCAACCTGTGATAAGCAGCAGGTTCCCACTCACACCCTGAGTGACAGCAGCAGAAAAAGCCCCGCTTGCAGCCAGTGTTGGTGACTCACCAGGTAGGAAGCTCCTCTCCTTGAGCTTTGCTTTTCACTTTCTTCTAGGACTTACTGCCACAGCTCATTTAACAAGAAGCAGACTGCTCCAGAGGGGTGGAGAGGGCTGGTCTGAGCAGGACCAAAACCACCTCTCCTGCCCCAGCCGGGGTTGCCAGGAGCCACCAAAGAGCTGAGGTTCACATCCTGTGGGAATAAAACGGCACTTCTGTTGCCCCATTGAGAAATCTTGGACAGTGTCTGACAGCAGACAGCCTTTCTTTGTTTAGCAGCCAAACACCCTCATTCCCTGGGCAGTTGATTAGCTTTTAACTTCATACCTTCACCAGATGAAAAAGACTCCCTCAGAATGTCTGGAGACCAGGGAGAGACGTCTCAGGTGGTCCAGAGGCTGGCAGCATCCCCTGCCACGGGCCCCTGGAGACACATGCTCACCGAGGGAGCCTGCTGCCTTCCCCCTCTTTGGGAGCACTTCCAGGCCACTCTGCTAATAGGGGACCAAAACCAGCTCACAGCAGTTGCAGAAGGGGAGCCAACAGCCCACAGCTCAGCAGAGGGGCACAAGGAGAAGCTGCTGCCATGGCTTATAGGTTTCCAGCCCCAGGCTGCAGGTTCTTGGGATGGGGAAATCCTGGTGCTGCAGCATTTTGACATAAAGTAAATAGAGGAAGGATGGACTTTGGACAACTTCTATCATTTGACTTCTCTTTTTCTCAATGCATTTACTTGCTGATCTCCAAACATGAGGTATTTTGAAGAAATGGTTGTGCTTCTTGGCATCCTGCAGCAGACCAAAAGAAGAAGCTCAGAGCTGCAGGTACTGATTGCAGCTGCTGGTCTCAGGAGCTACAACTGCTGGTCCCCATCTGGAAGACAGTCCTGAATGCCATCTGTTTGCTTATTTTGGACTACAGCAGACCGTATCAAATCAGTCTCCCTGACCCCAAAGCTCTGGGAGTTGCATTCTCAGGTTTTGACAGTGGGTCTGGCTGCTGTGATTCCTTCCAGGCAAATACACCCTGAATTCTGCTTCCCACTTTGTAATACTTCATCGTTGTGATCTTATCTGAGGAATTTTATATAAATAAAAATCTGTGTATAGTATAATACAAAAATATAGACATACACATAAAATTTACACCTATCCATATCTATTACATACTGTATAAAATGCACAGATACACCTCTATGTTATACAGGTATATTTAAAATACATGATAAAATCTATATAAAATTTATATATTAATAAAAACATATTGTGTGTCTTTGTGTGTTTGTGTGCACATGTACAGTTGTTACAACCACGCTTTGAAAACAAACATTTTGCTAGAGGACAGAACTCCCCAGCACTTCTTGAGAAGGCTGGGAAAATGCACACTACCACAGCTGACAGTCCCAGATGGGAACTACAGGCAATGCCAAAATGATGCAAGAATTTTTTTGAGTTGTTGGCCTCACATTTACCATTCAGAGTGATGTTACAGATGTCAAATGCAGTTCCAGAGGAAACTGAAGTTTCCTGGGGGAGAAATATTTCCCTGGCACCTTCATTTTGAGAGCCAAATTGGAAAGGAAAATCCAAGCAGCAGTTTACCAAGTCAAATAGCTTGGACAGAAGCCATTATGGATGGTCCTTTTCTGAGGGTAGTGTTGCAGGGTAGAGAAATCACCACAGCTAAGGAAAGAGTAATAAATGTGTGCCCCAACAGTTGCAGGTGGTGTGCACACAAACCTTTTCAGTCTAATGTCTGAGAACAGAATATGAGCTGCTCAGAAAAGCTGTCCAACTGCACAACTAGTTCAAGAAAAAGCCCTCAGCAAGAGAAAGCAGGTATTGAACTGCTCCCATGTAGCCTGGCTACATAAAAGCAAGTAGTGGGTGCCTCTGAGACTCATGAGGTGCCAGCCTTGTTAAAAACAATTAAGTTAGCAACAAAACAGCTTGAGGCATGCACCCCTCTGGGGTACTTCCTGCAGCTGGGTTAGGTCTTAGCCTGCTGTGTTGAGAATCACTGCTGACAAACCAAGCTTTTCCTATAACCAAGCACAGCATGTAGACCCTTAATCAGCAGCAAGAATTGCACTTCTCTGTTGCACTTGTGTTCAGCAAATCTTAGGTATCTGTGACCAACATGATACTGTCCATAAAGGGGCTTTTTTGGGACCTTGCTACTGAAGTTCACCTGAGTTAGGATCTGAGAGGAGTTTAGGTGAAGTGAACGTGATCTGCTAAGCCTTTTCTTGCTGGTGTCCTGGAAGATGTGATATACACGAGCATGTCTCCTGTGCAGCATGGCAATTTTGTGTTTGACATTACAACCTCTGATGGAAGAAGTCTCCCGGGGTGCAAAGGAGCCCTGAGAGTCCCTGTGCTGCATTGCACACCCTGATGCATTAGGGTTGCCTGGGGTATTAAGGGCATCATGTGGCACCTCTGCTAAATCCTGGGCAGATGAAAGTTACTGATTGTGTGATGCATGGGCAGCTGCTGATGTCCATAAAGCCATTACAAGTCTCTCCAGCTGATGCTCTTTGAGGGTGGATCCAAATCTTTCCTCCTGCTGGGAGAGAGTGTTTCAAAACCCTGACAACAGGAGGCCAGGAATCCTGTCTCCAGAAGACTGCGGAAGGCACACCACTGATGAGGTGGTCTGTGGCACAGCTGTGTCGTGAGATGTGGGCATAGGAGCACACCTAGGAAGCCAACCTCCTGATATAGCAACATAATTTTGTCCACAGAGGCTTTTGTCATTCTGAACAATTAGCCAGACTGTATTCCTCCCTTGGTTTCACAGACTTGACAATACAGGGGACCAGTCCCTGTGGGGCATAATGCAGCTTGCTGTGCTGAAATCCAGGTGTCTTACCAAGAAACAGAAGAGAGGCACAGCCACATTCCCATGAGCTTTTACTTATAAAGAATTTTGTATTTATGTTTCTTCCTTGACACAATCATTTTGGTGCCATTAGAAACATAAGAAAAAAACACATCAGTGAAAGAGACACTTGAGAGCCCAAGAAATACTATTTTAACCTTTTGGTACAAACAGCAGAGAGTAAATGGAAAATGTTTATAAGGTAAATAAAATCATCAACAGTATCTTTTACTTGGGCCCCCAAGTTCCTTGCTCCAGATGCTTTACCTCATTCTGCTCAGATCATATGCCTTCACAGGATATGGACCAGGAAAAGGCTATTGGATCCTGCTACCATTTCAAGCAGTCCTCAGCAGGAGGTTTAGGCAGATGTGAGGTGCAGGTAAACCAGCTGCTAGAGGCCTAGGGTGCTGAAAAATGACAACTTTCATTCCTCTTTTACTCCAAGAAAAACAAAATCCAGTAAGGCACATTATGGTATTTAAATTACCAATTCCAAGTCTGGAGCTGGTGGCTTTGTACAACTGTTAGGGCCTAAGAGTGGCTCTTCTGGGTCTGTTCATCTGCCTCTGACAGTGCCCAGGAGTGGAGCTGTAGGGAACAGAAAGGACAGAGAAGATGAATAGCTTGATCCTTCTCCTGAATCCTACTGGCTTTTCCTAGTCCAGGCTTTCTGAACTAGCTGTTGATACAAAGAGCTGATTGCAGTTGACCTTTCTTTCATGATTTTCCCTTCTTTATTTTTTCTTCTTTTTAGTTTGGCATGCACCTCATCCTTCAGAAATGAGTCTTGCAAGTTCAATTTTAGTCTGTATGGTTCAGTATTGACTATTACAAGAAACAGTGAATCATTGTTCCCTACTCACTGTCTCTGTAACATTCAGGATTTAATGTACCTCTATCATACTCTTCCTTGGGTAATTCTCTCCAAGGCTGAAGAGTGGAAGAGAGTTTTATCTATTTAATCTCTCCTCATGGTGAAGACATTCCTTACCTTTTATCATCCTGTTTGTCATTCGTTGTGTCATTTAGTTCCATTGTATGGTTTCATGGGGGGCAAAGGGAATGCAAATGGGACAGAAGCAGAAAGTAATATATTATCAAAGAGGGGGGCACAACACACACTTACCCAGACTGCCTCCTCTTGCCTTCCATCCTGAGTCTGAACTTTTGCTACAAAAATGGTCAAAAAGACACTTGAGATGACAATTGTTACACATGATCTTCTGGTTGTACTGGTTTAATCTGAGCACTTTAACTTGGACAGCTACAGATTTATGCTCTAAATATAAACTTACACTCAGGAAAACTTGTATCATGAAACTGCAGGTAACAGGCAAAAGGAGGAATCCAGCACATGCTCTAGTATTGGCCAGGAAATGAACCAAGATGTATCATTTAAGAATCTTCCAGTTTGCTTCATTTTTCATGGAAGTCAGTGGTCACTTACCAAAGCAAAGTAGTGCAAGGTAAATTCTGAATGAATTACCTCTTGATGTAAATAATAAACCTCCCCAAACTCAAACAGCCAACCTCCTGACTTACAACAGTAACTTACTGAACAGCATTCAAAGCTAAAGCAGTCAATGGGATGAGCTGAATTCCTTCAGGGTAGGAGTTGAGTCATTCTTTCAAAAGACAGTGAGGATGCATTAAAAGCCCCTGACTCACACAGAGATGCTGACATGGGACTACACTTGGGCTTTGAAATGAAAGTCATCCAGGACCTGTTGAGACACGCTTGAACACCTTAGGAGTACCAAAATTCCACTAAGTGCCAAAATGAGTGTGGACATGAATGTGTGTGGACATGACTTGATTGCTGTGGATGATCTTGGAGTGGGAAATTACTGCCCTTTGATTTATTGATAATGCCATACTTCTGGGAGCAGACTCATTACTCATTTACATCATATATAACTATTTATAGTGGAGCAGGACAGAAACTCTTTCAGTCTGATTTGCCCCGGCAGATATCACAACAGAGATCACAGATATGACACGGGGCTTCTCAGCTCAGACTAAGTAACTGCTGAGCATGATCCACATGAGCAAGTTTAGGTAGCAGAAGGGAATAGACATAGCAAATCAGGAATCACTGCCTGCTAGCTTATCCTTCCTCATTGCAAGGTAAGCTGGTAAGTACATTGTGTCACTCGTGTAACTAGCCGTGAAATACGGCCTTTCACGGTGAAGGAGGTAAGTGATTGCTTAAATTCACACAGAAGTCAGAGGTCGCTGCTGGCTGGTTTACAAAGGGTGGGGTGAGAAGGGAAAAGTTCAGAGCAGCTTTTTCTTTCTGCATCATAGTTCCTTATAAGTGTCTACATCTACCAGTAATACATTTGCCACTAGGAAAAACAAAAAGCTGATGACCTGGCACAAGAAGCAACATCAGCCCTGCAGGAACAAGGGAACTCCTCCTGCAGAGTCACTTTCACTTGTCTGTGAGACGAGTAAAACAAAGCCTGGCAGCAGCACACAGGAACACGGCAATCCAGCCTACAAAGGACTTGCAGGTGTCTAAAGATTTCTGATGTTCTGGAATTGAAAGAGAAATCCCTCGCTGAGCCATGAGTGCAACCACAAAGATTAAAAAACAACCCCTGTGCTGAACTCTTCATGACCAGAAAACAATCAATATGGGAACAAAGCAGCGAGATTTGCTGCAAACACAGGAACTTTGTGTTCTTCCATTGATGTGACAAATTAACTTTTTCTTAACACTGCATTACTGACCTCTCTCCAGAGCATGATAATCATACACAAACTTTAGATCAGTAACCAAACAGTAGTTTTATTTTTTCCTGATACAAATGCCAAATATCACAGCCATAGACATAAGCAAAAAATTGTTCCAAATAAATATGACAGCTTGGTAACAAATTAAAACACAGTAATTATTGTATAAATGGTTTAACAAATGGTATTATTGCTAGCAGAAAAAGCATCTCCAGGGAAAAGAGGATTGAATACATAATCTGGAAATAGATTAAATATATATATATAATATACTCAGTTTATTGCTTGGATAGATAAATATTAAAATATTTGTGCACATCACTGGGAACGAGGCACTTATTCAGGTTAGTATAAACAAGGCCACTTGTTAAGTAAAAGGAAAAATGTTAATAAGCCTCCAAAACATCTTGCTGAAATCTGAAACCTTGAAGCCATAATTAAAAAAAAAAAAAAAAAGGGGCATGCTGTTACAGATGTATTTATAGTTCACTGAATTGTAAAAAATCCAATTTCTTAAGAATGGGACAAATCCAGCACGCCTTACTGAAAACATTGGGATTTTTTCCCAGGAAGAGGACTTTGGTATCTGACTCATGAATCTCACTCAGGCTTGTCCAATTTTTCAGTGTTTGCTTTGTCCTTTTCTTGTTATCACCAGTTTGCACTATTATTTTATATATTCTTAGAAAAACATTAGTTTGATTATCCCCATCGATCTAAATATTTTACAAAGTTGTAATCAGACGCTATTCAAAGCAGTGATCAGGTTGTTTACTGGGCTAAATATTTGGCTTGTAGAACACATGGGTTTTGATGTGATTTTATAAAAACAAATAATAATTATAAAACGATTTTGCCTGCAAGCACCTTTAACGATATTTTGGCCTGGTAAAATTCAAAAGCAGAAAAATAGCTCTACTGATAAACACCTAATTTCTGTATTTTATACATATATTTTTAAAGAGTTCTCTGCTTATACAAAACAGGCATTTCATAAATAATTAAAATGTTCTATTATTTACATGTGTCCCATTCTACTGTAGAATCACTGGCTGTTATGATCCAAACATGTAGGTTCTAGGAGAGAAATTCTGCTTTTCTCATAGTGATGTCACACATAGGCACAAAGGCAAATTTGATCTTAGTGTACATTTGCAACTTAGTGGTGAACTTACTAAATATGAAAAGCATCTGTGGGTTAAGTCTTTGATCAATCTTGCACACATAATACACGGATCACAAAACCAGGAACTTCATTACAACAGCAAATTGATGTCAGGTGACTGGGGGAAAGGTCTAAAGCACTGGGCATGGCTTATGGATAATTGTTTCAGGCTAGAACTCGGATTAATTAAAATAAAAGATGACTGCAAGAGTTTAGTAATGGAGTTGACCCTTTGGGTGCTGCAAACATCCTTCAATTAACCTGTCTAATCACCGTCTTCAGGAAACCTAGAAAATGTAGGACAGAATCTGACCTGATTCATTTTGTGAAAAGCTGATGAAATCCTATTAAATAAGTGAAGTCATAACAACACAAATCCAGAGCAAGAGATATTAGCATGAGTCTCTCTGTGGGCATATTCACACTCTACCATGAATCACAGCACAGATATTCCTAACCTAGTAGAACTCCATGTTCCTGAGTCTTTATGGCTCAGAGGACAACTAGGAATTACTAGGTCAGGTCTATCTTTGTTGACTGACCCCCATAACCAGGCCAGGAAGCCTTCTGGATGAATTTTTTTTTTTTTTTTTTTGAGCTCAGAGGCAGCATTATGTGCTTACAGGCTGCTTTCAAATAGAATCCTGCTCAGCTAACTCAGATCTCTGCAGCATGATCCCCAGAACACCAAATGCCAAGTGTATTGGGGACTGCCTGTACACACAACCACAAGATGGTGGAAGAGGCATTTTAGCAAAGTCTCAACATCCTAATTCAGATTTTATATAGCTTATATAGTTCTACCCTATTGAGAACTCCACTGACTCCAGTGCTGTTTGACAATCTCATGGACAGTGGGATCAAGTGCACCTTCGACAAGTTTGTAGGTGACACCCAGCTGTGGTGTGGTGTGTTTGACATGCTGGAGGGAAGGGAAGCCATCCAGAGGGACCTGGGCACACTTGAGAGGTGGGCCCATGCAGACCTCATGAAGTTCAACAAGGCTACGTGCAAGGTCCTGCACCTGGGTGAGGGTAATCCCAAGCACAAATACAGGCTGAGTGGAGAATGGATTAGGAGCAGCCCTGCTGAGAAGGACTTGGGAGTGCTGGTGGTGGAGAGGCTGGACATGACACAGCAATGTGCACTTCCAGGCCCAAAAGTCAAACATATCCTGGGCTGCATCCAAAGCAGTGTGGCCAGCAGGACAAGGGAGATGGTTCTGCCCCTCTCCTCCACTCTTGTGAGACCCCACCTGAACTGCTGCATACAGCTCTGGGGCCTCCAACATAGGAAGGACGTCAGCCTGAGGAGGCGAGTCCCAAGGAGTGCCACAAAGATGGTCAGAGGACTGCGGCACCTCCCCTATGAAGACAGGCTGAGGGTTGGGATTGTTTAGTCTGGCCAAGAGAAGACTCTGGGGAGAGCTTAGGGCACCTTCCAGTACCTGAAGGGGGCCTACAAGAGAGCTGTGGAGGGACTTTTCACAAGGGGATGTAGCAACAGGACAAGAAGTAATGACTTCATGCTGAAAGAAGGTAGGTTTACATATTAAGAAGAAATTTATTATGAGGGTGGTGAGACACTGGCACAGGTCGCCCAGGGAAGTTCTGGATGCCTCATCCCTAGAAGTGTTCAAGGGCAGGCTGGATGGGGTTTTGAGTAACCTGGTGTGGTGGAAGGTGTCCCTGCCCATGGCTGTGGGGTTGAACCATGATGATCTTGAAGGTCCTTCCAACCCAGGCCATTCTTGGATTGTATGACTTAAAGGGCTTACACAAAATGCTAGTGTGACAAAAGGGACATTTCCTGAAGGTTACATAGCTTTCATAGCCAAGGATTTGACAGGGGCAGAACAGGTCCTGTCTGGATAAAAACATCTTTGGGACAGAACAGGTCCCGTCTGGATAAAAACTGACACAGGACACTGCTGATCCAAACTTGTCATGTTACCTAAATCAAGAATGCTGAGAGAAAATTAGAATTACTCTTGCAGAAGTAATCACTTGTTAAAAAATGCCCAACAATGACCCAGCATGTTTGTCAAAATGTGCTATGATTATACAGCAATAAATACTACTTGATTCAATAAAACGTTAATTTTTTCTTCACTTTTTGCTATTTAGTATGGCAACTATCTATGCTGGATTCAATATCATGATTCCTAGGCCCAGTTCAGCAGAACCTTGTCCTCTGCATTTTGAATCTAACTATCATTTTCTCTAGGTACTGAAATACTAATGCTTGCATTTCTCAGCAGTGGACATGCACTAAGAAATAAAATTTAACTTACAACACTTCCATGATCCATTATAAACTTAAGAGGACATAAGCATCCAGTGCCAGTGAAAACCAAAATTTTTTTCTGGATTTGTTGCATTCTTTGGCTCTATATAAACATAAATAAGAAAAAAAATGTCTCAGATTAAATAGATGAATAGGAATTTGCAGGGAGGAGTATGTATTGGATCCTGTGACATGCAACTGTTGATAATGCTATGCTGTATAATCTAGCTGTCTTTTGAAAAAGTTCAGTTACATATAAGTAAAAAGAAATAAAAATAAATCACTGGTACAGATTAAGTGAAATCAAAAACTTATAGGATGGAGGATCCATGCCAAAGGCATTCCATCACCTTTCAAACTATTTGTAGACATTGAGTTTTTTGTGAGAAACAGTACAAAATTTAACAGAAGAGTGTAAGGATTCCTCCTCTCAAATATTATGTGTTTCTGAAGAAACAGACGTCCTCTCTTATTGCAGACAGGATATATAGCACCTCTGTATTAGCTTCTTTTATTTTGAAATGTCAGAAAATACAAAACCACAACAATAATCTCTCCCTTACAATGCAGTCCCTTGATTAGCTGCTGAAGATTAGTTCATGATATAGGGATATCAGCATTTCCTTTCATGCAAAGTGGGAGGTTCGGTTCAGCTTCTTCTAATGTTGATAATGGCAATAAGAGCTCAGGATAATAAATTTCAAGTACACCTAGAAATACATGAACTCCTCATGAGTCACCATTATCTGCTGCTAGAAATGTGCAGTTCAAGGGTTTTTTTGAGGCACTCTGCAGGGTCTGGCTTGAATCCTGTGTCTTGGAATCAAACCTCAGAGCTGTCGTTGCTGTAATTATGTGGTAGCATCATTGGCTCGTTGCTGCCTGACTCATTTGTGCTTTCCTTCTTGTCAGAATTTTGTTTCCATTTTAGCAGCAAAACGATAATTGCAATTAAGCAGATGGCAAGGAAAACAGCAGCAGCTCCACCTATGATTGTGACTATGCTGATTCCCGCACTTTGGTTACTCAGTTCCCTGGGGAGAACACCACTGACCGCAACCTCCTTTTGAGGCACCTGTTTCCTGCTGGTGCGATCCAGGGCTATGTGCTGTATGTTCGTTCCTCGGTTGTTCTCTACTCCAATGTCTCTCGCAAGTTCTGGTGCCTGCTCAACTCCCCTCTTCTGCCGTCTCTGCGCAGAGCCTCCTGGGCTCCCAGCGCTGAGGAGCGAGTGGTACTGGTGCTCCACGCTTCTTTTGCCAATTCCGCGGTTAGAGTTCTCCTTGGAGCGCACAGTGTAGATTGTATGGACGTACCACTCCCTACCCAAAGACACCTGGGAAGAAACATTTTTTGTATTATTTAAACACACACATACACAATCTGGGCAGTGCTAAATGCAGAGGAAATCAGTCTCTTTTCTCGACAAGTACTTTCAAAATCATGCACAGATAACTCCTGACTACGTGCCAACGTGCACCAGAAGAGTCGTGTTTTCTGCCAAAATTTTCAGAGGGGTTAGTCTCCATTCCTCTCCATGGTCAGACTCTGTGGCTACCAGGTGCAGATGAAGAAAGCTGTGGCCTTAGCATGGTTTTGGTACTATTAGTACCAAAGACCATACAAAGTATCTTTAGCTGTGGACGGGCCACAGAAAAGGACCTTCCAGGCCCAACCTACCAAGTGATTAGGCCATGGCCCTAATTCTGTCTAAACATAAGAAAGCAATTTTTCATTGCAAGGATGGTTGAACATTGGAACAGGGAGCCTGCAGAGTCTCCTTCCTCAGAGATGTTCAAAAGACAACTGGTCATGGTCTGGGGTAACCTGCTCTAGGTGGGAACAGTCACTTTCCACAGGTCCCTGAAAACTTCATCCACTCAGTGGTTGCATGGGTCCCTTCAGTCTGTGTGAGATGATACTACCTTCCTTGAATTTCTCTCATCTTTCCTGGATACATACCACACTTGGCCTCTACAAGGTCCAGTAGGCTTGTCTGAATACTGTCTTAAAGCTACTGCCTGATAATTTGAATGGCTGCAGCCCAGTTTTGTTATTTTGAGAAATAACACATGCTCTCTTTTACTCTTGTTTTTCCAAGTATTTTTCAGGATATACTTTTGTTTCTACATATTCTCATTTTTTTGACAGAAAGAGGACCATGGGAATGGATTCTTCCTATAAAAAATGAGATTTCATTTTCCTGGGGGCAGATTTTGAAACTCTTTTTATAGTTTTAAGTTATGTTATAGTTTTAAGTTTTGTTAAATACTCTAGTGCTTACAATGGGATCTTTAATACTGACATGGCCAGAGGTAGGATCAAAGTCTCCTCCATCTTTTTCCTACTAATTTATACACCTGAGTTGTGCATGCAGTTTTGCAAATACTAGAGACAAGTAGTGAAGAGACAACTCTTGGCTGGGTTATATAGATCAAAGGGCTGAATGCACACAGCTGAAGGATTATATATAATTAATTAGTAGTTGCACCTTTTAGTTGTCAGTTTTTAGGCTTTCCAGTGCTTCACACTGTGCAAGTTTGCAAGGAAAGAATTGTACAGAAAATACTGAGTATCAACTTGATTTTGATGAAGTACACAATAAATGCTTATGATTTTTAAGTTTTTGACTTTGAGAAGTGAGATGGGAAGCAGTAAAACAATGCTGTGTAACAAGAATCTTATTCTTAAAAGAACTGTCTAAGAACAATTTGCATAATTTCTGATTAACCTGTGGAATTATACAAGAGAAAAGCAAGAGTATCCCTACAGAAACACTTTAATAACTGTTCCAGATTTTATATCTAGAAGTTTCTAAGCATTTATAATTGTGTTTGACTGTCACTGGACTCAGAATAAATCTTTCTATTGACATTAATTTGACTTACAGTTAACAACAGTACTTGTACAAGTCTTTCTTTCTTGGTTCAGTACTCTTACTAAAAAGCTACAGAAATCATACCTGAAATAGAGGAGTCGAGTCTACTTTAAATCCATCAGAGCCTGGCTGTTTAACTAATGGAATTGCTTCAGGATCATCTATTGCAAGTTTTGCATTAAAAAGTACATTTCCAAAGCTTGTGGCTTGTGTCTCTGGCTGAGCTTTGTCCTGCATGGAGGGGAAAAAAAGTTTGTAAAATATTTATTTATTTATTCTTGGAAAAACTGTTTCAGTATTTACTTGCAATGTATAAATTGTGTAGTTTACACATGCTATTTTATGCAATCTTGGGAAATACTACTACAAGAGAAAAGACATGAGAAGCAGTTGTGGTCCCATCTGACTTGTATTAACTTCTATTTAATCTCTTGCCTTTCTGGAATAAGAGGAGGAGACACTAGAGAACAACAACACCTATACTTCTTAAATAAGAAAGATACATAAATGTAGTCTGAAATTAAAGTAAGAAGTCTATTTCCCAGTCTAAAGAAGCTACATTTCATTTCATTTCATTTCATTTCATTTCATTTCATTTCATAACAGACAATCACATAAATTTGTTTAGGGTTAGGGCTAGGGTTTAGCTAATGATATAACCATCTTACTTAAAGTTAACTCTAAAAGTTGGGCATCAGGTCTGTAGTTACCTGGGATTATTCTATAGTTATTTTCAGAAAGGAAATCAGATCATCTAAGCCAACTTTAGAAGTATCTCTCTTTCCCTATGGACTACAGAGGCAACCTGTATGACTAACTTCACACTATACACTAAATTTTGGGTGGCTAAATATGAAACAAATTCCAGTCCTTCCCTTGCATGTCACCTAAGACTCTCTCTATGGTCCGTGGATATAGACAATGCAGAGAAAAAGCCCATCTTGAGATTCTAACTTAGGTCAAACTCTTAGTGAAGGCAGTTCCCAAAAAGGTAACGAATAGAACCAGGAGGGAAAATGGCAAGATACTGCCTCCATCAGTTCATGTTAGCCTGGAGCTTGAGTCAAAAATTTGGTGCTGTGGAGAACATTTTAAAGAACAGTTGGGTTTTGTATAAAAGACGAGTTGGAAAAAAAAATAAAATATATTTATGCATCCTCCCAGAATTAGAACACTTACCACAATCTTAAACCTGTACAGAAGGGATGGAGAATCAGCAAGGCACCCATATTCAGTGTTGGATGGATTATATTTGGGTACATATCCATCAGCTCCTGTGCACAGGAAAACCTTCTCGATGCTACAGTAGAAGGAATCACCCAAATTCTGCACTGGATCCACCATCACCCGACCATATATGACATCACCTGTGAACAGTGCACACAGTTCACATCCTGTTAGACTGGAACATTTAGCACAGCTCTGAGGCGAAGCTATTAAAGCCTTGTCAAGAAGCTTAATGCAACAAGCACAAACACTTAGGCCTATCTTGTTTTGACAGCAACAGGATCCTGATGGTGTGGAACACAAATTAAATGTGCATGATCTATGCACAGTTATACCTTCTGAGAAAGCAACATCACTTTCTTGCCCAAAGCCCATCGATCCATCAGACAGCCACAGTGTCTTTTTGGAGAGGAGGAACATCTGGGTGTTCAAGCTGAACTCAGCAGCCACTGGGTCACTGACCTAAAACCACAAAAGCATAAGGCTCTTCAACAAGTACTTTTTAATGAAAAAAACATAGCATGATCTTAAACTCTTAAAGCATAGCAAGATCTTCTCTCAGTGTACATTACTGATCAGCTCTGCATATCCACATGCAATAATACAGTTTAACAAAAAGATTTCTTGGTACTAGACATATATTCCTATGTATTTTATATGCAAACAACCTTTGGAATATCTGCATCTGTGATATTTGATAGTATTCTACGTTAGTTTCTTCCCACCACATTTTCCCAAATCCTAGCTAAGGAGGTGTCAAAGGAAACTTATGTGTGGGGGTAACATGAGGAAAATGTTTCCCTCAAAACTTGTCTCCGACTCATCACAGCCTGTTTCTTGATCCCATTTTCATTCTCACACACAAGTCCCACCCCTGCTTCTGATCCTCTGTCAATATTTAAAAGCACTTATTGCTGAGGATTTATTTGCAAATATCATTTCTTCTAATGTGCTGCAGGATATCTCAGATCATGCATGTGAAAATGTGCCAAACCGTTTGAACATCTTTTTATGCTAGTATTTTTATCTTTTTATGCTAGTATTTATCTTTATATATTTGACACAGCTATCTGTGGTTCTTCCTTGATTACATGAAAAGAATAAAATAAATCAATACTATCAGCAGTGATTTCTCATGGGATCATAAAACATAACATATAAGGCAAACTATAAAGGGACACAGCATAATAAAAGGGAAATAATACAGTGAATAGAAGAACTGGGGGGAGCCTAAAGTTCAAAAGGATGCAAGTACCTGAGGAAACAATGTGGAAAACACACATATCTCAAAAACCCCCCAAAAAAAGGAAGAATAACAAGAGGCCACTAAACAAATAAAAAAATGCTAACATATATATGTATATTTATGTATATATATGTATGAGTGTGCGGACAGGAAGGAAAGAAATCAACAAAGAAAACATTCTTGCTGGCTTACGGGCAAGGGTTGATTTCACAACAGAGTCCCAAAACTATCAAAGCAACAGGATCTGGCAAGAAGAATGTACAGCTCAAACCTTTTTATAAATGGAGTGCTACTCTTCAGAAAAAGGAACCATACCACCGGAGCCTGTGCACAGAAAAAAATAATTCCATTCTCTTGGAATGCTTCTTTCTAAATGCCTGGAAAACAGGCTGTTGGGTTGTAGTTCCACAAATACTTGATGAGCACAACTGGTTTCCAGCTGTGTTATTTATGACAGTACTTTAAGTGTAATTATTTTCATGCGCATTTGAGACATTTTATATAAGAGTTCATAAAAAACCTAATCTGTGAGGATCTGCTGGGTGAGAAGAGTAACTGTCAATTTATTCTGCCTATCTGCCATGTCCATCAAACTGTGCATATAGATGATGTGGGGACAATGCAGATCACCCAGGGGATCAAAGCCCATGTGATACTTGGTACCTCAAGGAACAGAGCACTCCTGAGACTGGTCCATCCCAGGGCAACAAGTATCCTGACTATGGAAGGACTTCCTTCAGGAAATAGTCATACACATTGAAAGAAAGGAGATGCTGAAAGGATTGGGATAAAGCAAAGCTTGGAGATGGAATGCTGTTCATATTCAGGGAATTCCAGAGTGGGACAGTGGTAATACAATCCTCAACAGTGTTCCAGGTTACCTGCTTCAATCAGGTGCCATAGAGAGAGGAAAAAGGAGATATGCAGATGATAAATGTTAAGAAAGGAAATGTTGAACCAAAATCTCCAGTACGGAAATAACAAATACACTTTCTTCTTGATTCTTAAAATGGTTCCTCACCTGTGACCAGTGAAAACAATTGTGAAGGAAATCAGAAGAAAAAGTTTCCAAGGAAATGAAAAGCCTCATACTAAAAAGCCCAAGAAGGTAATTCAGTATGGGAGCTGGAGCATTAGACTAAGAACTGGGGGAAACAACTCTTGTCCTGCCTCATCATTTTATCATCAGACTTTACAGTCAAAAGCAATTTTGGTCCAGTTGTGACACCTACACTCACTTATTTCAGAGAGTCACAGAGTGATTTGGGGTGGAGAGCACATTTAAAGATCATCTCACCCAACCTCTCTGCCATGGGCAAGGACATCTTCCATTAGACCAGGTTGCTCAGAGCCCCATCCAAGCTGGCTTTGAGCATTTTCAGGGATGGAGGATCCACAACTTCTCCAGGCAGCCTGTGTCAGTGCCTCACCACTCTCATTGTAAAAAGTTACTTTATATCCAATCTAAACCTACCCTCTTTCAGGATTGCTAAACCTACCCCTCTTCCTGTCACTGCAGCCCCTTGGTAAAAAGTCTCTGTCTTTCTTCTAAGTCCCATTTATATATTGGAAGGCCACAATAAGGCCTCCTTAGCTCATTCTCTTCTTCAGGCTGAACAACCCCAAATCTCTCAGCCTTTCTTCACAGGGGAGGTGTTGCAGCCCTTTGACCTTTTTTCTGGTCCTCCTCTGACCCCCTCTAACAGGTCCATGTCTTTCTAGCACTTGTGCACCAGAGGACTGGATGCAGTGGGCCTGTGCAAGGTATCAGGTGTTCCCTGCATCCTTCAGTCTGATCCTTCAGTCTTCTGTTTCTTACTTGTAAAGAGTGGACACCAATGCTTATTCAGTTTTGCGGAATGACTAGAAAATCTTAGAGGTAAAGTGCTAGATACTGCCTACTGAATTTGTGCTTTTGTACTGCTGCTATTTTGGGACCTTCTTAAAGTCCACATAGTATTTTGATGTGATCAGATTTAAAAATTATCATAGGCCACAGAACTTCCCAAGTCCCTTTTACTATGAGCATCTCAAGAAAAAGAGCTGGTCTTGGTTTGAAAATTGTTGTTGATGGGGGTTTAGCTAGCCACAGTCTATGACACTTTTGCAATTTTGCACCTTATGCCTATTTTGAACTGATGTACATGAAACTTCCATATATTGTATTATTGAAGCCTTATCTGATACAATAACTCCTACAGTATCCATTTATTTATTTATAATTCTTAGCCATATCTTTTACTTGTAGGCTACTTCTGGATAAGATTTAGGTTTCTTCCTAAGCTACTTTGACCATTTTGCAATGATTTTTGCAGGTTTTTTGACCTTTCTTTGAAATATCAACATCTTATTGTTTATACTAGTATCAGGAACAAGTTGTGGTTTAGCATTGCTATGAGTTGCTTAGGAGTCCCTAGAAGTAGATTAGAAATGCCAGACAAAGGCTGAAGTGCTGAACTAGTATAAATTCCCCTCACCCATTCCATTCAAACTTCTTCAAAATGCTGAAATGTGGTTAACTCTGAGAAGGCAGGTTTCACATCAGATCATGTATCATCTCTCATCTTTGCCAGGACTTAATGCCCTATCGGGAATCATCTGTTCTCCCACAGGTGGCATAATGCCAAAATAAAGCATAAAGACTGCATACATTCCCTTGTGTACTCTGGCTAAGTCAACAGAAAAGTGATTGTGTACCCCTGACTGATATGGATTTATTCTGTAAGATGATTTAATAGCATAATCTATGCTATTAATGAGCATGAAACCACAGCCACACTGTTCCAGTATTAACTGTATTGGCTCCAAATAACAGAAATGATACAACTTCCTCCTTACACATGCCAAAGTCACACTAGCCCTTTTGATAACCTGGAACACTGGCAGTCTAAGTTCTCTTAGCCATCCAACGTGACCCCCAGTTTTATTTTAAACCAATGTTTTCTACAGCAGAAATGTCTCCATAGTTTGTTCCCAGCTACAGAGCTTCACAGCTGGGCTTTGTGAAAGGTATGCTGTTTGCCTGTTCCCATATGTTCCCAAATGATCCATATGCTATGGAGTGGATTTGTTTCAGTCACTTTTGTGAGTTTTAAAGCTAAGCATTTTACCAGTGTTGCCTATCTACACTTCCCTCTACAGTCAGTGAAGGAAGTTCTACTTTAGGACTGAATGAATTTTCCTCTGGATGTTCCCTCTTAATACCAGAGACCTAACTCTGATTTTGTGTCAGATTAAACCCTTCCGATAATAGTTTTATATTTTCCTAATTACCTGATAAAACTATTTACTACCAAAGCTAAAAGACAAAAAAAGAATTCCCAGATGTTACCATCACATCACAGTAACTCTCCCCTAAACCAATGTCAATGAGCTTCCTCTTGGCTATCAAAGACTGGACATGAATTGAGGACAAAAAACCATTTGTGCTCCTACTTCAGTCTTTCCCAGTTGGGTAAAACTGGTTATTTAGCAGGAGAGGAGTATGTGTTGTCCCACCAATTTAGGAATGCTTTGTTGATAAGCAAGTAAATTCAGTTTCTAGTACTATTATTACAAGACCAACAAATGGGAATCAAATTAGAAAGAAAACATGATAAAGAAGTCATTGGAATGGTACCTGCTGGAATCGGATGTCCAGATCAAAAGTGATGGGCTCTCTAGGATTGCAGATCACTGGCAGGCTGTACTCCTGATGTGGGGCAGTGGTACAGGCTATCAGCTTCACTGTGTACATTCCAGAATAGTCTCGAACCTGGACACAGAGAGAGAGGAACCTGTACCACCACCATCCCGGCTAACAAGCCGGGACAGAAGAAGCCGTAGTGACGGCTGAGGTTTTACCGCAAAGTCTGAAACAAAGCTCCACTGCTGGACTGGCTGGTTGTAGGTTGGCTCACTTCGGATGAGGCTGAGGCTGAATGTGAGGCCCGGGTGATCAGCTGACAGAACCATGGAAGTTAGAGATGAAGCTAGAAACATGCCAAAGAGACAGATTTCTCACCTTTAGTGTTTCATTGCAAACTCTCAGAGCCTGAAAAACATTCCCAATAATTCATAAACCATAATGCCATAGCCGATGTTAATACCTTCACAGGGCACTGGGTTTTATTAACTGAAATTAAAATCAATTAGAGTCAGCTCAGCTGGGCCTCCTTGATTCTCATTCAGGTGTCTATTAAGCAGCTGCTTTTGGGCTACACAACAAGAACTGTATGAAGAATAAATTTAACACACAGTCAAAACAGTGAGAGTGGAATGGCAGAGATCTATAATCCCTCCTGTTTTAAACTTGGAATGTCAACCCAGGGAAACACGACATAATTTCTCTTAGTAATTTAACACTTTTGTCTCTGCCTGATAGGAAAACCAAACACACTAGAGGACAGCTGAAAAAAAGTAGAAGCACCATGAAGGAGTTTTATGGGTTAAAAACACCTGAGTTAAACTAACAGAGATTTCCTTTTTTTTTTTTTTTCTCTTCTCACTGTTCTTCAGCAGATTTAATTTAGTTAGATAATCTTTTCCATGGCTGGCATTCATGCTCAGATTTATGTCTGTAGACAGAGTCTTACACCTGCAATTATTCTGAATAAAGGCAGTGGGGTTTAAACAGATTAAATTGCAGGAACAGGTCCTCAGCAATGACTAATTGAAAGTCAGTGAGAGTGTTATATTAACAGAGTCATACAGTGTCCATACAAGACTTTTTCTTGCTCTCTGAAAAAGGTCTAAATATCCTAGAAAAGCTTCAAGTTAGAAAAGAAATTTTAATGTTATCCAAGTTCTTAGGGCAATACATGTAAATAGTAATTATAACAATGGGGTTAAAAACATGTATCTATAAATCCCTAATGCACACAATGGCCTAGATCTTCATCCTTCGTAACTCAGGCTCTTGATCAAGTGCAACTATTTGCCTTCCATCAGGTTCATGCATATTTCAACAAGTTTGACAACCTGAGTACAGTCATCAATGACAAGTAAGGAATCTCAAGCAGAGGAAAAATCTGTATCTGAAGAGCATAGTATATTTAAAAAAAAAAAAATCAGCTATCAGAACCAGAAATAGACAAAAAATGAATAGTAACAAACTTGGGAAAGGTGTGTATTTCTGTAGTAGTGCTAAAGGGTAGGTTACACTTACCAGGATGGGACATAACAAACACACCATGAAACCGGGCTTCGGTCTTGAAGTTGACAACCAAGCGCCCCTCTTCACTGATGCGCATGCTGGTTGGGAACAGGGAACCTGCCACCACAAACCAATTAACAAGAGTGATCCACTTGCAGGGGACAGAGGAATCACACTCCTGTGAAACACCAGACCTTGTCATGTCACATGTTTGGGGGGGGGGGCCCACTGGTACTTTTTGGGTTGACTCCAGATTCTCCTCAAACAAGAATTTACACAGCAAGGCCTTGAGTTTTCACGACATGACACAGCTTCCAAAGCATATAGGGAACTTCCCTCCAAAGTCATGCTTCCACATGTTACCATGGACCCCCACAGCTGATGTAGTAGACTGAGGAAAATCCACACATCACAGTCTGGGCTTGGGTTCAGGCAACAGCATGGTCAGCTACCAGAGGAGGTCTGCAGAAGGAAGACTTTTGTTTTCACCAAGTATTCAAGCTGAATTCTACCAATGAAAGCTGCTTCAGAGATACCCTTTATCAGTGCCTCCCTGCCTACTGTGCCAAGGCAGCAACCACCAGCATTAGTTGCAGCAGCTGGTTGTGACTTCCACAGTAATCTACTCTAGGGTGCTGCAATCTGTGAAACTCCTTCTGACAGGCTTTGTATGTCATGTTGGCAATTTTTGGCATGAATTTGGCACAAAACACAGGCCTTAGGTATTCTAATTTCAGATTACAAGATCTTGTTTACATGTCAGAACTGGTTTACTGCTGTAGCTTGAAGACAAGACCCTTTCTCTCTGGAGTTCTGCAAAGCTTTAGAGCTCAGGTATTTCCTTCAGCGCTCCCTTACAAACAGCCAGTGATGTACCACCATTCTGCTTGCCAGGAAAAAGAAGGGAAGAAGAATGTTCCCCCATGAATTTTCTGGAAACCTAACACACCAATGTGAATGTATAACACCTGTACAAAATCATTTGTACCAATCATATTTATAGAAATATCTGTATCTTCATGCATGAATTAGGGCTTTAGAAGACCTTGACTGCTTTACATGTTACTTAGAATTTATGTAGGACTACTGTATGAACTGACAGTTATGGAAAAAATATGGAAATTAGTTAACCCCTCCCTGCCCAGAAAAACAACTTCTCAAAAAATACTACCCAAATGAGACTGGGATATGTTGGGGGTTGTTTTGCTCTGGCTGTTTTCAGAGGGAACTGACAATGTTCAGCACCTCCAAAGATGTGGCCATCAGCTTCTTAAACAGAAATAAAAAAATTAAAGCATCAAAGACGGAAAATGCATAGATACACCACATAACTGCTGAGACAGAGGATTAGATCTGGTTGTTATTTGGTGACTAGCACACCACATGATTTGTGGCATGTGGCTTATTCTTTAGGGATGGCATGACATGTGCTTCATTCTTCATGCACTGTAGATTCCCCTTGCTGCTCCTCATTTCCTGCTCTTAACATAAGGACAGAAATGGCATAGCAATGATTTCTGTAGTTCATATACAGTTAGTAGAAACAAAAAGTGATTTTAGGTTCCTAGGAGTCCTGAAATTGTGTAAGTCTATGTACATAATTACAGCTGATGCCTGTATTCTACTTTAGGTTGAGAGAGATAGGAAACACCTGAAGCTTAATGCTGGGAAATATTAAGTAAATTTGCTTAAAAAGACCAATGAAGCACAGAGGTGTATATTTTAATATACATGTATATATATGTATATATTTTAATCCTGCACATAAATCTGTATGTCACTATTTTAAAAAAATAAATTAACTTTTTTAAAAGATAAATTCTGCAATGATAGAGTTGGACTTGTTGACTAGTTATACTCACAAACATTTACTGACATTATCTAACACATTTACAGAATGTCTCACAGTTTACTACTCTCACATAGAGGACAGGCCTCCATTATGTAGTTCTGTTGAATTCTTTTGAATGTTCAACAACATTTTCAAAATATCACTAGTTTCTGAAACTGGCCATTCAAAGTAAGAAAAAAATGTATCACAGAAAAACTTCAATTATTTTCATTAAGGAGCAAACATCTTGTGTGCTAACAGAATTTGGTTACATAATGTACCTGAAGTTCTGAGTAGATAGAAATGTTTTAATTTTTGCATGTGTACTTCAAATATAACAATACAATTGTCTTTCTTTGCAGTAAAAGAGCTGATGTCAACATTACATGATTTTCATAAAAACTCCAGCAGAGACCTGTGAGTGCAAGGAAATGACAGACTGCAACTGATAATAACTGATAATTTTAGGTTTTTGTTAGTATTGGAATGATTGAAAAACCATCCTACTATGTGCAAATTATAATCTTAGTAACAGAGCATGAGTTCTATGCCAAGAAGCCCAACACCGACCTTGGAGCTCTGCTTCAGGTGGGCTGCCGATCCCATCCTTCCACAGGATGGCAGTGTCATACACGAAAGTCAGCCGGAGCTCTGACTGCAGGTCGAAATGCTGCCAGCCTCCGACGCCCACAGGAGAGTGGAAAACGTAAGAGACGTACAAAGGGACTCTCAGCGTGACATAGGACTGCACTAGGTTGAGAACCTACAAAAACCAGGATTGTATATTAAGGTTAACGATCGTGAATGGCAGCATCGCACAGGTAAGCTGAATGCAAGAGAAAGGGAAGACAACTTGAAATAAATACTGTGACTGAATCTAATTCTCTCTTTTTGCAAATTATAGATGAAGTGCAAAACCACGTTTCAGAGCTTACATCCCTTCAAGCTTCATTTTTGTACTTCAAACTGATAAAACATAATTCCCTCAATTTTGACTCACCATTTTTGCTCAGGTTTTTTAGTCAATATACAACATAGCTACTAATGAAGGCACTAGAAATTTTTCAAATATCCTTTTTCATTTGCTCTATGGTTATGCCTTAACCAACTCTTTTGCTTACATTCTTGTTACTATCAACTAAGAAACACTTCTGCAAGATGCTGAAATTGCTCAGATGTCATTGCAAGACTGAGTCCTTGGACTCTACTAAGTCATCTCTGGAACTCTTTGTTCCTTTGTGCATGCAAACACTGCATGCAAATACACAAATCATACAGTTCCTCACTGTCTGGAAGAACTAAAAATAATAAGCAAGTTGATATGGATATAAAAATAGAGCCTTTCTGTATATATTGTACCAAACAATTGCGCTGGAATTATCAAAGAATTAAATATTTTTCATGTATATTTTTATGAAAAAAGGGCAAGAATAATAGTTTCTGTAAGCTGTCACCTCTTAAGATAGGTCTTACATGGATACACCGATCTAAACTTCTCTGAAGAGACTTCGCATTTATGTTTGGTTACAAATACTTTGTCACTCTCATATCTCTGACTCAAAATGTGCAATCCCAGATCCTTTTAGACCATTCTGGGTTTTCTTAGAAATACGCGTGAAGAAGGCATTAAGATCATCTCCCAGTGGGAAACTTTTCAAAGTCATAAAAGTGGTTTAATTTTCATTTAGTTCCAATAGAAATTCCATATATAAATTTGCACATCTGAACATTTCCCTGATTACCTCACATGCTTCAAAAGAGTGTTTTGCACTATCAAAAATCCCCAGCATTCAGAGAAGTTTACAAGCTGTGTAAAAGTCAAACTGTTTCTGGGTTCAACCAGCAGCATGTCAAGGGGCTGAATGCCCATCACCTTACAGCTGCTTTACAATTTGAAATGACTGACAGAACTTTTACTAATATAATGTAACTACAAATTTACTGCTTGCACTGACTAAAAACTCTGACCTAATTAAGGACTTCATTAAGGCAAATGTTCATAGTTGCCACAACTCACTTTCACATGTGACACTCCTTGATCTACACACTACGCTACCAAACCCCTCTCAGCTTGTATAGTTTGACTCATTCCATAATATGTGCTAGCATTTAGACAGTAGTCATTTGGAAACACACAGTATCACAGAATCAAAGAATTGTTACAGGTGGAAGGAACCACCCAGTGATCACCCAGTCCAACCCCCCTGCCAAGGCAGGGTCACCTAGAGCAGGTTACACAGGAACATGTCCAGGTGGGTTTTGAATGTCTCCAGAAAGGGAGACTCCATGATCTCACTGGGTAGCCTGTTCCAGTGCTCTGCCACCCTCTGTGTTCTTTCTCATGTTGTGGTGGAACTTTCTGTGTTTTAGTTTACGGCCATTGCTCCTCACCGTGTTGTCACTGGGAACCACTGAAAACAGTCTGGCACCATTGAAAAGTAAAACACTATCACTGCAGTTGTCAACTGCAGATGCTGCAGTTGTCAATTATATTAATGCTTCCTTGATGGTTTTACATAAAAACAATCAATAGCTTCTGTTTGGAACAGAAAAAAAAAAGAGTTTGGTTCTCTCTATATATTGGATGACCAATTGAAGTTAGACAAAAATATTATTATTTAGTACCATTTAATTTGCAAGTTTATCTTTGGGACACCTGCATGAGTATCTGAGCTGTTATTCTGGACACAGATTTACTAAATTGTTCCAAATAACAACATGATATTCTCACGTCTATAAAAAAATACATAGCAATGATGCAGCTGTCGAGCGTCTTATGATTTTCCTTTGATTCAGAGGTAACCTCCAAAATTTGTCATTTCCTGGAGCAGTATCAAGAACTGAATGAATACATTCGATTGTATAAAAAATGCATTACTATTGTAAGGTCATACCAGACAAACTGTTGGCTTTTCTCTCTGCCTTTTTGTTCTACATCGGCATGCTGTACAGTAAGAATGAGACACTGAAGTCAGAGACCTGAAATTTAGTTTGCTTACAAGGAAGAGACAGAAGTATGTGGAAGAGGATTTAATAGATATCCATTATTTTCTTAAAGAGAAGCACACATAATGCTTAATGATAGAGACTAGAATATCAAAGTGAGAATTTAATGACCTTGAGAATTAGAATAATAGTAGTGAGATGAAATCTTATAGCTTGAAGTATAAGGTAATAGAAACCAGTCACAGGGATTTCTGGTAGAAATGAAAGACATTCATTAGACACAATTGAGGGGAAAGAAATTTTGTTAGGTGAGTTGATCACATCATAACTATGACCTTCCTACCCCTCTCCATGTGCTATGATCCTAAGATAAACAGAGGAATGGGGTGGAAATTAGAAGCATGCATGCCATTATACAGAGCACTAGTGAGAGCTTATCTGGAACAGCTTTGATCATCCATGCTTGAAAAAGTCTTATTTGCACTGTAGACTGCAGAAAAAGAAATCAACATAATCAGAGGAATAGCAAAACTATCTGATGAGAAGAGTCTAAAATAGCCGTGTTGTTGAGCCCAGTAGGACAAAGGCTGAGAGGGACTGAGAATGCTGTCTATATACATCAGAGGACTGAGTGCAGAGAAGGGCCACTGATGATGAAAGATAATGCTGACAAGGGAACAAACGGGCCTAAGATGGCCATGTCAAACACAGCCTAGAAATCAGAAGAGTTTCCAGCCCTCAGTGTGGTGGCATATGACAAGATTAGTGAGGCCATGAAATCCTGTTAAGTTTTAGATTAAATTTACTAGTGTTGGAGTGATACCATATAGACTTAAGACAGTGGCCTGGATAGAGTGATGCACAAAACTCCTTCTAGCTCAGTACCTTATGACATATCAAGCTAAAAAACCACTCCTCCTTCCAAGGCTTTTCTTGACTTTCAATGTATCATTGGCTCTTCAGGTATACTGTATAAAAAACAATCCATTAATGAGGTTTGTAAGCCACATTTTAGGGTTTTCTTGCCACCATTCAATGGGACCATAGTGTTAGAGAGCTCAGCTTCTTTGTACTGGTGGAAATCTAGTAGCAAGATCCCTTCTGGGGCAAATCTGCCAGAAACACTGCTCCTTTGAGATTACCACTGCTCTGTGTGGAAATCCGAAACTCTCAGTTTCTAGGACTGTAGAATTTAAAGGTTCTTCCCTTTTAGTAAAACCTGCAAGAGGTGTCTGGGCAGCAGGGCTGCTTGCCTCAGCCTGGGAATTTATTTGTGTACTCATGTGCTTCCATCAGTATTGCTGCCCTTACATGTGATTCATGGCATGGAGGGGGAGGCAGGAGTTCTTTCTAAAAGCTCATTGAGTTTTTATGCACACAAACCCTTCTCCAGGCACTCATGGATTTGCAGGTGTGGAGGTAAACCTACAACACTGATAGTCAGAGAATTACTGAATAAATAATTCTCTCTAACAGTAAATGAAAACTCTTAAGAGCCTCTCATTCCTACAAGGGGGAATCTACTCTTCTGTAGGCAGAAGAGAAAAATCTGAAGACATGCTGTATGAAAGGATCTTTTTGATAGAGTGAAAATAAAATAAAGAGGAAGTCAACTGCGGAGGAAAGCAAAGTGAGCAGACACCTCCCCGCCCCCCAAATGAATAGATGGAATGTGTTACACAGATGGAGGAGTCTGACTTCTCCAGCCCTCCTAATAATGCTGTTTAGACAAACACCAGAAAACATTCTTTCCATTGAGTTATCTTTCTTTTCCAGCACTGCATGCAAAGCCTATTGAGAGTAGCCAGCTGTTCATTTTATATCTCAATGTGACACTGATGAAACCAAAAGGGTAACTTAGAGCTGTGTAAGTGTAGGATCAGCTTAGCTGCTGTGGAGGGACAGGACAGGTGCATTATGTATCCATGCATCCTATGCACAGAAGATTTTACCAATTGCACTGACAAAATTACATTTGTTAACACTGATTTTAAACAATAATAAGTGGGCGTGAATTTTAGTCTTCTGATACCAGGAGAGAAATACAGACTACAGCTACACCCCAGATGAACTGGGGAAATTGTGTCTAATACTCCATAACAATGCCAGGTCTGGAGAACCTGAGAAGACAGAAGACAGAAATTGTTCCAAGCAGTGAACAGACTCTTACAGATAATATCTGGAAAAATTTAGAAAAAAAATCATCAGTGTACCTCAAAATTCACGTGTGTGAGAGAAGAACATGATTTATACTGGACATTGGTCTAAGAAGTAGAGCTTCATACTTTTTTTTTTGGTAAGATAAATTATCACAGAGCATAAGGTCTGTTTTAGAATACTGACAATTTCCATTTAAGACTTAGAAAGTATTAAAGGGACTTTCTGTAAGTGTTTTTCTTTTCTTCCCCTTTCAGATGCAATCTGTCAAACTTCATTAAGTAAAAAACACAACTATTTTGAGCATCCGTCACATAACAATTTAGAATATCTACAATAAAAAATATTTTCAGTAAAGGGTTTGGGGCATGGACTCTGTTCTACATTTATAGTGTGCTTTATTTAGCTGCCTTACATTTCCAGAGGGCAGAACTAGTCAGAGTGTGTGTGTACAGTGATAGTACTGATAAAATCAGAATCAGACATTAGAAATAACACATGTTCATGTTTTATTTTATGTATCTCAATGAAACAGACTTTATGTCAAAATTGTCTTTTTATTTTCCAAATTACCCTAAGTCTCATTTTCTATTTCATTTACTTGCTATGTCTGTGAATTTGAGTCACACGAGCTTAACAATGTTATCAATTAACTGTTTACACAATGTCAGTATGGCAAAACTAAGATTTGGCCCCAAGAAGACACCCAGACAGGTAGGTCACAGGTGAAATGCAAAGCAGGTTTGTTTAAAGAAGTCTGAATGGAGAAGAGAATGCAATACAGCCTTGAAACGCCAGTCCCTTGAAAAAATTTAACCTCTGACCTTATTACGCAGCTGGTGCATTCACTTTATAGTATTTTTTTTCTTCACAGCTTACTAAAAGCACATGTTTGCAGCTAGAGAAAAAATGTTTGTCTTTTAGTGAGGTTCCATATCAAGGGAACATGCGTTGTAGAGTTTTCTTAAACTTGACTGGGTGGCTAAAGTGAATACAAAAATCTGAAAACAGACATTTCTGTCTGTTTGCATTTTACAATATCCAGTGAGATTTTCAAAATAGGTGAGTTTTCATCTTAAAGTATGATTTTGGTAAAACTAGATCCAGTAAAGCTGGAAATATACTGTTTCTGTGTAATAAAAACCTTCTGCAAGCTGCCTCATATAAGGTGCAGCAGTACATTAGTGATTTTAAAATCTGCAGATGGGATTTTGAAATGCTCAGTGCCATAACATGTGTAGCATAAATGTGAACTGAACATTTTGGAAGAAAGACATTTTCAGTTTGGGCCAAAAATAACTAGTTTTTGAAGAGAAAAAAGTGAACTGCTCAGCTATACTCAATTACCATAGTTTCAAGGTATAAATCTACACATTCAAGTATTTTAATATATGTTCTTCAACTTCTTATTCCTGTAAAAGACTTGATTAACAAGCTGTTGTTAATAAAATTAGCGTGAATGGTAATTTCCTTGCTTCCCTATTCCAAGTCTGGAAATGGACTGTAACTATGGAAAGCAACATCCATATAAAAATACTTGGCCAGAACCACACAGAAGCCTTCATATGCCAAACGGCCTGGATATAGCAAACTGTTATAACAGTAGGAAATGAGATGAAATGATACTTCACACTCTATCAAATAAGTGTAGGCCAACACTTCAATATACACTTTATTGAAGTATGGTCACTGGTTTGGTTTTCACTGTCTCGGTTTTCACTGTCTCGGTTTTCACTGTCTCATTTTTTGCACTTCCTTTCATGAATATTTGTCATTGTTTTAGAACCTGTGTTTCGAGAATGTGAGATGTCTGTAGTACTTGACTCTCACAATGTCCCCATGAAGTAAAGTCCAGCCTTTATTAGCTACTTGAAAATACTGGAAGACTGCCCTCAAGTAGGTGAATTCCCCCTTTTTAAGGCCTATACATATCCAAATGCAGACACTGAATTTCAGACTTTGACTGCAGGTTGACCTGAAGAAAACTGCTAATCATCAAAGCTGACCTTAACTTTAACAAGGACAGATCTCTAATCCAAATTAATTAGCTAAATTTAGAGAGGAACAGGTCTTTATTTTTAAATAGAAGTTCTTTAAACTGCACATCTAGTCCATGTTTAGATACATAAATGCCTGGTTTCTCAGCTATGGGCAGACCCCAGGAACAAACCGTCAAGCTGTACACTGAAAGGAAGGCTGCATCTAGCTCACACAGGGTTTGCTCATGCACAGAATAATTGAGAAAGAGAGTGGGTCACAATCAAAAGGCCTCAAAGGGAAAAAAAAAAAAAAAAAGAAAACGAAGACCTTCTCTGTATGTATTATGACAGTTCATGAGTTCATGGGAACTGGCTAAGACAGCTGCAGCCTTCAGCAAACACTAGGAGCTGTGCCAGAAGAACTACACCAGCTGGAGGTCTCCCACCTCACTTCTTGCTTACTAAAGTTCATCTTCTTCCCCTACCATAGCAGGAGCTCCCATAAAGTGAAGGTCCACATCATTTAAGACATTGCCAGTTCTTTTTGTGAAATCTCTCTGTCTGAATCAACATGGCTGTCTTTGTTTGACCATACAGGTACTGGAGAACTAGAATCAAGAAACAAAAGTGTGAACCTAAAGATCTAGCCAAAGTATCTGGTAAATTCAAGATATTAAATTTGCAGTGGTAGCAGGATGTGGTAAGAGTGTTTTTGTTATTTATCTGTTCTGTCTGTATAATAGAATTTAAGCTTCCTTTGTCTGCTAAAAAAAATGGTGAAAACCATAGCTGCCAGCTTTCCTCTCACAGAAGAGGATTATTAATTGTTCACTGAAGGAGAAAAAAACAACAATGGTGACAACCACAGAGATAGGGCACTGACTGCCTCCCCTCTCAGCTGGAGGGGGTCATGTGAAGATAAAGACCAAACCTGGAGAAGAATTAAATGGAGGTGGGGAAAACAGGGAGGGCAGTGAAGCGCATACCAGCTGTGGGGCAATGCTTCACCGCTAGAAGTAATTCAGCTTGATATTTCACTGAACACACTGTAACCTTTTATCCATAACCCAGAAGGCACTAAAGGATGACTTCAGCTGCAGTTTCATGGCTCTCACAGCTCATGTTCATCCCTCTCTCCTTGTAAACGAGAGAGCTAACAAAAAGTACATAATACTTCTGAAGCCTAAGGAAAGTACAGCTCTCTTCTCTGGCCACATTGCCACTTATGCATGTCCTCCAAAACTGAATATACAGCTTCTTCCAATTTACTGAAATATTGGAATGGTACTTATTTCCTCCTCTGTTTATATTCACACAGACATAAATAGTTTTTATTTAGATACACATTTGTCTAGTGCAGCTATTCAGCCTTTTCTCTAAAGGACACAGAAGTATTTAAAATGGAAAAGATGCATACCAGGTCTTCCTTCCTTTTCACCGAGGGAGAAGTGGCTTGCATAGTTACAGGTGCTTCAAGTTCTGTGTGCTTATGTGCTTATGGCTGTGTTGCAAGGGAAATAACAATATATGCAATAAGCATATTGCCTGGGCATAAGGAGATAGTCAAAGGAATGATGAGTCAAAGAAATGAAGAAATTAAATCATTCTAAGAACAGTGAAGACTGATGTCAGTTTTATCTTGTGGGAATGTGTAAGGTTTACATCCCACGCTTGGATGCCGGCCCTTTCCCTCTGACAGGTTCATAGATCTAGTGGAATGCACCTGTAGGAGGATCTGCTTTCAGAAGAGGCCAAGCCTAAGCAGATCCTGGACAGTGAGCTTCCAACATCAAGGCAGAGAGCTTGAACTGGTCTCTGGAACAGACAAGGAACCAGAACTGATAACAAAGCACTGAAATGACATATCCATCAAGGCCTCTGTATCTGAGAAGGGCAGTAGCTTCGTTTTGTTCTCATCTTCTGATTTAGAGCATGTGATCTCTAGTTAAGAGGGGCAGAATGTTGGGAAGTTAGCCAAGTGCTGAAGAGCTCCTGGTACAATTTCCTGTCAAGCAAACTGACTGTGTGATTACCTGTGAACACCCACAGAGTAAGGTGGACTTTAGGCATGTAATTGTAACAAAATCAAAACAACAAAAAAAAACAGTTTAGCTGATTAGATATCTGCGTCCATTGGTGACTACACTTTTAGTAGTAAATTAGGTCTTTCATTGCACATGCCTCTATGTTTCTGTGGGCAACGACGCACTTACCACATCACCTTTATGCCATTTGGGACTAACAAAATAAGAATTTGTGCAAATAAGTCTACTGAGGTCTCACAGAAGATGGATCCCTGGCAAAATGTCAAAAGAGCAGAGAAATTAAGGCCATTTCACAAAGCAGGCTCATTCTTTTCACAGTGGTTCAACAAGGAATGCTTGTGTATTCCTAGTGTAGGAAAGTGAGTTAGCTGTGGATAGACTTCTCTGAGTCCTTCTTCCAGCCTGCAGCATTATTCCCCAAATATATTTTTATGTACATAAACTTCATAGTTACAGCCACTGTACTCCAGAGCCTAAGTGGGATCAGACAGGTTTATACAGTAATTATACAGGGAAGAGACAGGGATTAATTTCACTGTCACTGCTCCAGAAGAAATGCTGTACCCTTTTGCTTCCACATTACAATGGATTTCTAGAAATCATTTTCCAAACTACACCTGAAGGTCTCTCCAATCTCTTGCTTTTAACTCCCCAACCAGTTTCACAGCTCTGTTCTTTAGCCATTCCATACTGGCAGCTTCTTTTGCTTTCTGAACAAGTTATTTTCTGCTGGGTAATGCAAGACCACTGTGCTGTCTGCACTGATGGGTCATGTTACCCAGTGAACAAGAGATCAGCAAAGCCAAGCTGCTGGTAGGACTGCAGTCCACTGCTATTAGTAAGAAGTCTTTTCACAATGTTTGAAAACTGCTTTTTAAGACATACCACAACTAATATTAAAGAACCCAGGGCTACCTATGTGCTAAAAGCAATTCTTCAGAAGGCTTTCATTTTAAGAAAAGAATAAGCTGGTTCACTATACAGTAAAAGCGGGATTGGTTTGTCCCAAAATACCCCTGTAGTGGGAGAAAATCATAGCAAATTTAATTCAAACCAAATTATTCTCTTATTTCTACTACCACAGATTAATTATAAGGGAAATAGTATAAGAACACACTACAAAACCAAGAACCAGTTTCATACCTGTCCATCTGTCCCAATGGTGCCTCCACAATCTGTGAGGAGCTCAGACATGTCATAGTAGCTAATAAACTCCCACAAACAGGCTTCCAGATTCAGGTTGCGGTAGAAGCGCAAGGTATTTAAGCCTCTAATTGTTGGGCTGTACTGGTAGGGAACGGTCTCTCCAATCACATCTAGATTCTTGGTAGCATCAGTTAAAAAACCATGGTGGGTCTTCACTTCTGTGTAATCCAACAGGTTGGAGCATTTATGGTTTCCAACTCTAGTTCCATCAGGGCTAAGTGTCAGCTCAAAGTTGGAGAGCTCTCTTGTAGAAATAACAGGCAGCATGCCTAAAACATTAATTTATAGCACTATCACTAAATGTCAGTTGTCAGAACTGCTTAATTTAGCCAAAATTTGTCAGACATTAAGCCTGTTATACAGTGCTTTTGTATTTTGTACTTACAACAGTTACTGTACTTTAGAATTCAAAGAAAGTTGATATGTTAAGTACGTATGAGAATTTTACCCACAATAATTGCCTGTATACTATGAAAAGACAAATAAAATATTTCCAAACATATTAATATATTAATATACAGCATATTAATATTACAAAATATTATTAAATGAAAAAATTGTGTGATTTTTTCACAAGCACCTAGTAATTAAATGGTGTATTTCTAAGCACTTCAAAGGAGTTTTACAAAGCTTAGGTCTAACCCAACTTATGTAATTTATGCAATTAATCTGAAAGCGCTTTTCTTCACATCAGAGACTCTGTATCAGTACAGTAACTCATGCACCTTGTTGCAAACTGCACTTTTTCATTCATAACATTTTTCTTTGGTCCCACCATTAAAAGATTATATTATTATTTTGTCTATTTAAAATAATATGACCAATAAAGTAGCTCAAATAACAGCATACTGTATAAGTTTTCTTAACTCCACAGCTGATTTTCTCATACCATCAATATGTGGCATTGTGACTGTCAGTTTGATGAGATTGGCATAGTCAGGATCTTCTGGGCCAGTGTAGCGCAGTTTGGCAGAGAATGGTTCTGCTCCAACTACTCCTGATATACGAGGCTGACAAAGACCTAATGGAAAAAAGAGAAAGCAACCTTACTTTAAGTCCATAGGAAACAATCTGTACTTTTTTCCTTGCACTACTTTAGATGTACTTTTCTTCCACTGTACAGGTATCCAGAACAACGAGAATTTTCTTGAATGAATAGTAAACACTTTGAGAAGCATTTTCCAGAGGTTTCGACAGGAGTTTATGCAAAAGAGGATTCAAACAAAAATCATTCCTTGATCAACAGGATCACATTTTCAGAACACGGTGATGATATTGCATCTGTGCCTTTCCAGTTGTATGTGCCAACCTTACTTGCAAAGTCAGTGCCAAGTTCCATACGTTCTTACAGAGGTCTTCAGAGGCATATGTTTTAACTCCTTCCACCACCCTAAGTTTTACGGAAGATACCTGGCCAGTGTTCAGTTGGTTTTGGCACTGGATTGGCATTCTGTGATATGACTTCACAGAACTTTATGAGCCTCCTGATCCATTAGTAACAAAAATGTAATTAGAAAAATTGTGTCAAAGGAAATGTAGAAATACTGTGCTTAGAATAGAGCCAGCTTCAAAGCTGGATCAAGTTGCTTAAGGCCTTGTTAATTTGAATTTTGAGTTTCTCCAAGGAGAATGTGCAACTTATTTTGGTAATCCTTTCCAGTGTTAGTTCAATGTGTTCCAGTATTAGTCCCAGTTTGTAGGACCAGAAAATTAGGTTTGTAATCATATGATCAAATTCTAGTTGCATAGTTCAATGCAGAAGTGTGTGCATTCTGGCCACTTTGTCATGTGATGGCCAAAGGATCACAAGGTAGTCTAAGTAAGAAACAAGCAGCTATGGAAAATCAAAACTATTCTCTTTGCCCATTCCTGAGGGATTTCAAGAAAACAGGACACAGGGCCTTCCTCTTGGAGTGCTTATTGGCTCTGGTGGACCTCATCTTGCTCAGTATCTCCAAGTGGGAAACTTCTGTCAAGAGGGAACAAAATGTCTTTTCTGCACATGATAGCTTTTTTTTGGTTGGTTGGTTGGTTGGTTTGGTTGGTGATTTCAGGGTTTTTTTCTCAAATGCAAATAACATTGCTAAAGAGACTAAATGCAATTTTTTTCACAATCTGTCTTCCTTTGGAGAATTTGGTCTATGCACTGGAGGTCAGGCATCCTCAAAGTGGAAAATAATCAGGATTTTGGCAGGTTGCTTTGCTCATTGCACTTTTTTCCTTCCACATCAGAAGTGAGCTCAGGTACTGGAAGTAATTTATGCATGATAACTCAGTCCTGAGCCTGGGCTAATTAGCTCTGCTAATTTGTCAAGCGTAATCCAAATAATTCATTATAACACCAACAAAGCCAGTCTGTTTCATATAACAAAACCAGCTCACACAGCACAAGTTTGTCTGTCTTTAACACACACTACAGAGCACCTCATAGACAACACCCTTAGGCAGAGTCCTCTTTAGGGTGTAGGATTCCTGATTAGTGCAAAGATGACTTGAGTCTACAGTCAAAATGTGGAATAAAGGACAGGGGTAAAGAGAAATTCCATTCCTCAAAGTTCTTAAAGCCGAAATTAGTCGAAAATATGTTTTAACCAAAGTATTTATTTGAAAAGGCCTAGAAAATGAAAACAATATTGCAAATGAAAAATCATGGCATTTATCTCACACAAACTTCAAGAGTTAGTGTAGCTACAAAAGCAGCAAAAATGACACAAAGAGCCAAAAGGCTGCAGAAGGGTAATAAAAGACAGTGTTTTGCAATTGACCTTGTTTGCTGATAATTACACATTCTCCATATTCTACAATAAACAAAAGTATCTGTGATTTCTCTAACAAAATAGCCTGTGCTGTCAGACTGTACTCGTGTGCATGTCAGTGCTTCACCTCTGCTTCATAATGATATTCAGTGTAAGTTTCAGGAGCTGGCTGGGCAAAGAAGGTAGACTACATTAACTCTGCTGGCTGAGAGAATGTAGCACCAGTTCAGCATTGGTTAGGTGCCAAAGGATCAGAGGGGATACAAAGGAAGTATCAGAGACAGAAGAAGGATGAGTAATTATAACTGCTTTGACCAGGGAAAAATTTTGTCCATGCTCTGTTATTGGACACCAGTTGCTTTAGTCTTTAGTCAAGGAGGACAACAACTCTAAGGCATTCAGTGAGGCCTGAATGCCAAATGAGGTTTTTCTTCTGGCTAGGCTTTCATATGTCACTCCCATGTGGATTCTCCAATGTCTAGTAGAGCTGAGACTGTACTGCATCATTTCTACAGTTATATTCAAAAGCCAGCAGAAACCAGGTTTCACTAATTCCATTGCATGTTATATATTGTTCTCATGAACATACAAGTTTGCCATGTGGATTATTTAAAGATGTGGAGAAGCAGGAGAGAGGAAAAACATTTTCTTTATACAATGCTTTGCTGTGTTAAGTTTTGCATCACCTCTACGAACAACAGAAGAAAAGCTGAGACTGTAATGTTAAAATGCCTGACCATGTAACCAGCTTTTGTTAGGACTGAATTTGGGATCCAAAAGAGACCTGTGAATTTCGCAATAGGTGATGATGTCTTACCTTCTGACGTGCTTATAGTGACAATAGGGCTCATAAGCTCAAGACCCTCATTCCCATCTGAATTCACAGCACGAGCTGCACACTGGACACGAGAACCGGCTTGAAAGTAAATGGAGTCGAGTGTAATCATCTTAGAGGAAGTGAAGAAGGTGTCAAAGTCAACCTCCTTCATGGGGCTGGTCACACCATCGGGGCCAGTGGGGGCACTCACAAGCCACCTGTACTGTGTCAGAGTATTATTGATGTTCTCACTGGCACATATAGAGCCAGTCTTGTCAAAGTCTTCATACTTAGGATTACAAGCCTGCAGAACAAGGCAGATGTGTTAAGGATTTATTTGATTCACGGCAAAGGAATTCTAAGTCATCAAGAGTCACAAAACTCAACAACATGGAACTGACAATCCCAGTAAATCTCATAAGAAATCACCCTATTTTGACAGTGATGTTTTTAGCACTGTTAGGGTGGATTAAAAGGTGTATCTAATTACGCTTATTGAAATAAAAAAAAATTATTTTAAATTGATTTATAGGTGAAAGCATGGCATAGTTATGAAGACACAAACTACACTCCCATGTACTACTTTAATTTGAACTTCTCCCTTTGATCTAATTCTTCAAATATACTCTGTGTTTCAAGATTTATTTTCTTTGATCTTTTTTTTTGATTTAGAAGAACCATTCAACTTGTGACATTCCTGTGAAAAAGGAATGTGTGAAAAACAAATTGAAGATGGACAAAAACATTCTTCAAGGTACATGAATATTTATGTAAACTTTTCAGTTGCAAAACTGCTAGTGAAAAAAAAAAGAAAGAAGCCTGTATTCCTTCAGCACTCATTTTTCAGTCTGCGGTACTCATTGAAAACAATGGCTCATCTGTTATCTCCAGTGATTTAAACTCTGCAAATTAAGGCAGGATAACGCAGGAAATAGTAAGGTCATGCAATCACAAACACAGTGTGAGTATCAATATCAAACTGTTCTTAGTGAGGAACAAGTGAAACATCTTTCTATGCTTTTTGTCCTCCTGAAAATGGATTCATTATGCAGACAAATTAGATTAGCTCTAAGGATAATTCTAGCTTGAACTAATATGTGTGACTAAGATGTGTGACTCACCACCATATGGATTGATACTGGGTGCCTAAAATCCACTGAACAAAACCCATATACTGATTTTGTTCCATTTTTCCACAGAGATACTCACTGTGATACAGATGACAGGATAGCCAGCAATGGGACTGGTTCTGTCTTTGGCTTTAGAAGTATCATCATATATTAACAGAGATGCAACTTGAGGGACAGAGGGAAAGGTGACATCTGCCATGCTGTTCATTTCTTCGATGTAAACAATGGCCTTGGCTGCCTGGCAATGAAAAGGACAGAAACAGCTCCCTGTGAAAATTTAAATAAACAAGGGGATTCAAGCTGGACCTTGATCAGAATATGTCTAGCCTTTGAAACATCGTTCCAAAAGAAGTTCTAAAACCTCAACTGGATGAGCTATTGAGAAAGGGTTGAGGCACCAAAAGTACACTGCAGAGTGCAAAAGGAAGAGCTAAAATGAAATTTTTCTTTTCAGAACAGTGAAGATCCCAGACCTTTAACCTTGTCTCCCGGCTTTTTTGTTATCACTTCAGTATTCTGGTAGAACCCTCTAAGAGCACTGTATGCTTTAATGTCTGGTGGAAATGGGGTGTTTGTCATCTGCAAAGGCTGTGTCTCTTCTGTCTGGCTGTCTGGAGTCAGATGATACATGGTGTGACACTGATGATGCAGACAGGGAGTTTCAAGAACATTTTATGCCAAATGAGAGGAATATACTGTTTAAATTAAAATATAATGCTAAATAACAAGAATGTGTGGCTATTTCATCTCACACAATAAGAATAATGTTAACATGGTTTTGACAGCAGAAGTCGTATCTCACCCGAAATTACTCTTTTTACAGCATAGGGATTATATTGTATTGCCAGAGAGTGTTTCCAAGAGGACATCAGCTTCTAAGACTGATTATATGAGGAGAATATGTCTAGAACGATATCCTGAAGGCTTCAGTCTTTCATTGACCTTATGGCCCCATCAACATTATTGCCTTAATGACAAACTGTTTTGTGTAGGTGTTACTGTGACAGCTGGGATGACCCTTTCTGTCTTCTAATATACAAGCCGAGATGGTGTGAATAAATCTTAACAGAAGAGTAAAACGATGAACCAGAAAGTAAATAAGAAGTCTGTTTATCAGATTTTGTTGTTCAGGACTATGCATGAGCTTGTTACCTGTATTTCTGCAACCATGTTCTCATCAGGCTTCAGGTGAACAGTGAAGGCTTCTCTCATCTCCCTTACTCCATCGAAGAGAACTTCGATCTCCACAAAGTGCTGTGTTTCACCCTCCTTAAACTCAATTTCTGAAAAATAATGAGACACTTAAATCTATTGTTCAAAACAAGCTGTGATTCTAGGCCCAGACATGAGAGATGGCAGTTAACACTCAACCTTTTTGAATTAGAGATGTTTGGAAATTTAGTTTAACCTATTTGATGCTACAAATAATAATAATAATGAATAGCAGTGGATACACGTGGAAATCACTGAAAATAAGACATTAACATCAAGAGATTTGCAAAGATCAAGATTTAGTCTAATGGAACTTAATGTTTTGAAAATTATCTGTGACTAATTACGTAAATGTTAGTAACATATGTGAATGACCAAAAGACTGAAGAATTCTAAATAAATAGTATTGTCAGGTCTTTTTCCAACAAAATGTAATAAATACAATGGTATATACAAAAAATAAGGAACAAATCTGTACTACACAAGAGTACTGTATTTTGAAAATCATTGTGAAAAAACCTCATAGGTCATGGTGATAAAAAGTTCAATCTTAATGGAGTCTATTTGGTCTGCGTGGCAAGGCTTTGGTAGCGGGGGGATACAGGGGTGGATTCTGCGAGCAGCTGCCAGAAGCTTCCCCCATATCTGACAGAGGCAATGCCAGCTGGCTCCGAGATGGACCCATGGCTGGTCAAGGCCAAGCCCAGGAGTGACAATGATTGTGCCTCTGGGATAACAGATTAAAGAAGGGAAAAAACTGCTGCACTGATGAGGCTGACAGCTGGTCTGGGGGCCTCACAGAGTCAGACCTGAAATTGGTCAGAATTTACCCGTGAGAATTTTACAGTGGAAATTTTGCAGCTTCAGTGAAACCCGCAGAGAAGGCCAAGAAGATAATCAATGAGAGAAGATGTTCTGGACTGTCATAGGTTAGCAAGCATAGTCCCGGAAGGGACGTCCTTGCTAAG